>NC_057796.1:110368087-110575796 GCF_018294505.1 Triticum aestivum
CGCCTCCTTCCCTCTCCTCCGGCCATCGCCGGCGAGGCCGAGGACGAGCCCAAGCCCGAGCTCCTCGAGCTCCTGTAGCTTCCCCGATCCAGATCTCGTGAGCGTTGACCTTCTCGCCCCTCCTTTTTTTCTCCCAAGTCCTGGAAAATCTGCAGCAAGTGCCTCTGTTCGTATAGCTATAACTCTGTGCATGTAGCTTTGATTCGCGCGTGTAATATGTCAATTTGTTCGTCTCGTGGTGCTCTTCGTTTTGTTCAATTGCACCATATTCATTAGAGGTCATCTTAATGCCCAAATCTCTGTTGGAAGAGGGCTAATTAATGTTATTCTCTGGTTCTTAACAGAACTTGGAAATTTGTCATTTTTGTATCATTTAATCTATGCATCTTTTGAGCATGAGATCTACATGTGTTTTGAAGTATGCCATGCCATCTTTCCAGTGGTGTAGTCCATTTATTTTTGTGATCTCTGTGGTGACTAGCACAAGCATGCAAAGTAGGCCCCATAATATTTCTGATTTCAGGGGCATAGTGATTTCTCTAAGTCCTTGTCTGCTGTAATTTTGTTGCCATGTAAACTTGATACTGCAGAGAGATCCATGCATATTTTGGAGATGTTCAGTAAAGATGTTTTGTAGCTATAGCTATAATGGATCAATTCCTGCAATTGTTTGCAATTATGGAGTGGCATAGCATGACCCAATCTTTCTCTACTTTTGCTATAAAATATTTCTGGCAGATTCTTAACATGATATGCAATTTTGCCAAGCTTATTGTAGTTGATCCGTACATGCTATGCTTGTGTTCTTGCCATGTATAGCTTCATAAACATGCCATATTGCTGTAGGTATGCTTGGTTTGTCATGAATGGCTCTGTAGTGAGTGAATCAAGCTCACAAAAAGGCCTACATATTATTATTTCTGCCATGCTCTGTTTTCTGCCAAGTCTGAAACCTGATAACGAAACTTGCTATGTTTACATGCTTGCCATCATATCTTCTGTTCCTTTTTGGCTTATGGTCAGTAAGGTACTTTTGTCATGTGCATCTAGTAGAACACTGCCATGCCTTGTTTTGCTATGTTAAGTTCCTGTAGCATGTTGATTTCGTGCCCTGAACATTGCTACCTGATGCTGTTTTCTGCCATGTCCAGTTTTTCACCGTCTGTGAACCTGTAATCTTGTGCACTTTTTCCATGCTTGTTTGAGCTTGATATGTTGTGAACTAGCCGTAGCTCAGTGTTCATCTTTTGTTAAGCATCTCCTGTAGAATTCTGCCATGTGCTTTGTTGCTATGTTGGGGTGCTGTAGCATTGTTACTTGTTGCATTTTAAGTGCTATCTTGCTGTTAATCGCAGATTCGTGTCATTCTTGTTTTGCTTGCCATTTGCAAACCGTGCATCCGATTCCGGTGATCTTTATATCGATTTCGACCGAAATCATCTCATCTTTCCAGTGGCATGCTTGGTTTGCCAAGTTACTTCCTTGTTCATCATTTTCCTTCCGGAGCACGCATATGCATCGCATATCATATCTTGCATATCATACATGTTATGCATCATGTTGCTTGTGCATTTCTCGTTGTTGATTGTGGTTCCGTTTGTTTGTGTTCTTGTCTTGGGTAGAGCCGGGAGACGAGTTCGTGAACGAGGAACCTGTCGAGTACGCTTACGAGGATCAAGCTTTCGACAACTCTGAGAACCTTGCAGGCAAGATGACCACCCCTCGAAATCATTTCTATCTTTGCTTTGCTAGTTGTTCGCTCTGTTGCCATGCTCCGCTACCTATCACTTTCTATATCATGTCTCCCATTTTAGCCATGTCAGCCTCTAACCATCCTTTCCTAGCAAACCATTGTTTGGCTAAGTTACCGCTTTTGCTCAGCCCCTCTTATAGCGTTGCTAGTTGCAGGTGAAGTTGAAGTTTGTTCCATGTCGGAACATGGATATGTTGGGATATCACAATATCTCTTATTTAATTAATACATCTATATATATTTGGTAAAGGGTGGAAGGCTCGGCCTTATGCCTGGTGTTTTGTTCCACTCTTGCCGCCCTAGTTACTGTTATACCGGGATTATGTTCCTTGAGTTTGCGTTCCTTACGCGGTCGGGTGATTTATGGGACCCCCTTGACAGTTCGCCTTGAATAAACTCCTCCAGCAAGGCCCAACTTTGGTTTTACCATTTGCCGCCTAAGCCTTTTCCCCCGGGTTTTCGCGAGCCCGAGGGTCATCTTTATTTAAACCCCCGGGCCAGTGTTCCTCTGAGTGCTGGTCCAAACTAGAGCCACTTGCAGCGCCACCTTGGGAAAACTCGAGGATTGGTTTTAGCTGTACGTAGCGTTCATCCGGTGTGCCCTGAGAACGAGATATGTGCAGCTCCTATCGGGATTTGTCGGCACATTCGGGCGGCTTTGCTGGTCTTGTTTTACCATTGTCGAGATGTCTTGTAAACCGGGATTCCGAGACTGATCGGGTCTTTCCGGGAGAAGGTTTATCCTTCGTTGACCGTGAGAGCTTATGATGGGCTAAGTTGGGACACCCCTGCAGGGTATTATCTTTCGAAAGCCGTGCCCGCGGTTATGAGGCAGATGGGAATTTGTTAATGTCCGGTTGTAGATAACTTGTCACTTGACCCAATTAAAATACATCAATTGCGTGTGTAGCCGTGATGGTCTCTTCTCGGCGGAGTCCGGGAAGTGAACACGGTCTGAGTTATGTATGACGTAAGTAGGTGTTCAGGATCACTTCTTGGTCATTGCTAGATGACGTCCGTTCCGTTGCTTCTCTTCTCGCTCTCATTTGCGCAAGTTAGCCACCATATATGCTTTTGCCGCTGCAGCTCCACCTTATTACACCACCCTTTCCTATAAGCTTAAATAGACTTGATCTCGCGGGTGTGAGATTGCTGAGTCCCCGTGACTCACAGATTCTACCAAAACAGTTGCAGGTGCCGACGATGCCAGTGCAGATGATGGCGTCGATCTCAAGTGGGAGTTCGACGAGGAACGTGGTCGTTACTATGTGTCTTTTCCTGATGATCAGTAGTGGAGCCCAGTTGGGACGATCGGGGATCTAGCATTTGGGGTTGTCTTATTTTCATCTGGATTTTGACCGTAGTCGGTCTATATGATTGTATTTTGGATGATGTATGATGATATTTATGTATTGTGTGAAGTGGCGATTGTAAGCCAACTCTCTATCCCATTCTTGTTCATTACATGGGATTGTGTGAAGATGACCCTTCTTGCGACAAAACCACTATGCGGTTATGCCTCTAAGTCGTGCCTCGACACGTGGGAGATATAGCCGCATCGTGGGCGTTACACCGGCCTGGCCGCAAGGCAAGCGTTTAAGGCCCGCAGTGGACCTCTTTCCGGTGCGGCTCTAGCCACGGCAGCCCTGGACCCGCGTTCTCCGGTGTTCTCGGTTCGTCGGCGTCCTCTGCCAGTGTGGCTTCGGCCACGGCGCTTCGGAAGCAGCGTTCTCTAGCCTCTTTGGTTTGCCGTTGTGCTGACGGCCCCAACTCCCACGTTTTGGATCTCCGTCCTCTCCAGTTCAGGCTCGTCGGTGTCGCTGGTCGTCTTCGTCTCCCCCGCGTCCACCTACTACGCTCTCCCACCTCCCCAACCCCGGTCACCTCCTTGCCTCGTCCCTACACCATGTCCAAGGCTCGCGTGTCTGGCGGTGCCCAGTGCCTCCGCGGCGCCGGGCGTAGCTCCCCTTCATGTGGTGTTGGTTTGACCAATGTTTGGTTTCCATGTCTTCTGATCATGATCCGGCGGCTACGGGATTGCTCAGACTCGAGCCGGGGAGAAATCCTTGCTTGGCTTGCCATAGCTGGCAGCGGCGATGCTTGCGAGTGCATTTCCCTCCTTGGAGGCGCTGCCATGGCCTCCTTTCTGTGCCCCTCTTCGAGCATCGGGGGAAACCCTAGGTCCGACTTCTCGAATCGGACGACGACGGCGTCACGACGTTGTTCTCCTTCTTGAAGGCGTCGTCTAGTTGGCTCACCGTGTCCCCGGTGTTGGTTATGAAGATGTTGGATGTCATGTTGGTTTAGGTTGCTGCTCAAGGCATGGGTTTCCGGGGTTCTATGTACGACTTCCATGGTGTTTCCCCATTGTCTTCCGCCTTCGACTTTGACGGGTCCTGCTTCTCACTTGTCGTTGTTGTTGTCGTTGTCGTCGGTGTTGTTGTCGAGCACTTCATTAAACTTGGCCGCCAGCTTGGTGTCAAATGTCTTCTCAAAACCATCTAGCTTCTTCATAGCCTCTCCAAATTTTATTATCATGTCTTGCACACCCATCGTTTGTTGAAATTTATCATGCAACTCCTTGTTCGTCATGCTCTCCTAGTCTAGCTCGTCGGCATGTGATCCTGTCATGGTTAGCAGAAATAGAAACTCCCAATAATATGGTCATACTCACTACTAATAGGATGTGGTGTGGTGGAAAGTCACAAATCCGTCAAGCTAATACAAATTCTTACCCGTTCTTACCAAGCAGCATGTGATGATTGGCAATAGTTGTAGTCAAAACTCTCAAAGCTTGGATAGGGCGATTGTCAGGTGGTGATTGTCAGGTGGTGTTAAACACACGAAGATGTATGTGGAGTTTGGAAGGCTTAAATATTGTAGCAAAAAGGACCAGGAATAATCAATTCATATATGCAAAGTTGAATAAACGCTCAACACAATATTGTACTGGTCCTAGGCTAGACCGTGCTAGAGACGCGGGCCTAGAACACTAATAAAATCATAGCGCGACACGTAAACAAGGGAGAATCACACTTTGAATCTATTTTCTCGCTCTTTTTCTTCTTTTTTGGCTCACTTTTTCCTCTTGTTTTTGCTCGGCAACAATTTTTTCCATGTCCTTGTATGTCAACATGGTGGCTCCGAAATCCTGAAAACTCCACTAGCAACTCCGTTCTTGTTCCTTTCGTGCGTGCCTTCATCTCCACGCTTGATCATGCCTTGTCCATCCTAGGCCCTTAATTTGTAAGGAACACAGATGTATACAATTTAGGCAGCAGAATATTCTCATGAACATTAGAAACATGACCAAGAAATGAAATTACCTGATAATTTAACTAGCGTGTGCGAGCTCTAGCAATTTGTCCAATATGTGTAGTGGTAGTAATAGGGGCTATGGGTGTAACTGTGGTAGTGATGTCCACATCATGAGGGCTTAACGAAGGGTCTATTTTCACCATAAATGTTTATTGCCATGCGCCCACAAAATACTAACTACATCACCCCCGTAATCCGACAATCATCGAAGCCCTTGGGTTGCAGGGCTTCTGGTGTTGGGAACGTAGCATGCAATTTCAAAAAAATTCCTACGCTCACGCAAGATCTATCTAGGAGATGCATAACAACGAGAGGGGGAGAGTGTGTCCACGTACGCTCGTAGACCGAAAGCGGAAGCGTTTGACAACACGGTTGATGTAGTCGAACTTCTTCTCGTTCCGACCGATCAAGCACCGAACATACGACACCTCTGAGTTCTGCACACGTTCAGCTCGATGGCGTCCCTCGAACTCTTGATCCAGCAAAGTGTCGAGGGAGAGTTTCGTCAGCACGACAGTGTGGTGACGGTGATGGTGAAGTGATTCGCGTAGGGTTTCGCCTAAGCACTACGTGAATATGACCGGAGGCGTAAACTATGGAGGGGGGGCGCCGCACACGGCTAGGAATCAATGTTGTGTGTTCTAGCGGTGCCCCCCCCCTCATATATATAGGTTGGAGGGGAGGAGAGGCAGCCAAGGGGGCGCCCCAAGTAGGAGGAATCCTACTTGAGCGCCTCCCAATTTGGCCTCCCCCCTTCCATATTCATTCGGAGGGGGAAGGAAGGAGAGGGGAGGAGAGAAGGAAGGGGGAGGCCGAATCCCTCCCCTTCCTTTCTCTCTTCCCCTCTTTCCTTCCCCCTTATTTTGGCCTACATGGGGCGCACCAGGCCCCTAGGGGCTGGTCTGTCCCCTTCTTGGCCCATTAGGCCCATGTAGTTGCCGGGGGGTTGCCCGGAACCCCTTCCGGTGACTCGATATGTACGCGGTACCCCCAGAACACTTCCGGTGTCCGAATATCATTGTCCTATATATGAATCTTTACCTCTAGACCATTTCGAGACTCCTCGTCATGTCCTTGATCTCATCCGGGACTCCAAACAACATTCGGTCACCAAATCACATAACTCATATAATACAAAATCGTCATCCAATGTTAAGCGTGCGGACCCTACGGGTTCGAGAACTATGTAGACATGACCGAGACACCTCTCTGGTCAATAACCAATAGCGGAACCTGGATGCTCATATTGGTTCCTACATATTCTACGAAGATCTTTATCGGTCGAACCGCAATGACAACATACATAATTCCCTTTGTCATCGGTAGGTTACTTGCCCGAGATTCGATCGTCGGTATCTTCATACCTAGTTCAATATCGTTACCGGCAAGTCTATTTACTCGTTCTGTAATACATCATCCCGCAACTAACTCATTAGTCACATTGCTTGCAAGGCTTATTATGATGTGCATTACCGAGAGGGTCCAGCGATACCTCTCCGATACTCGGAGTGACAAATCCTCATCTCGATCTATGTCAACCCAACAAACACCTTCGGAGATACCTGTAGAGCATATTTATAATCACCCAGTTACGTTGTGACGTTTGATAGCACACAAGGTATTCCTCTGGTATCCGGGAGTTGCATAATCTCATAGTCAAAGGAGTATGTATATGTCATGAAGAAAGCAATAGCAATAAAACTTAACGATCATTATGCTAAGCTAACGGATGGGTCTGTCCATCACATCATTCTCCTAATGATGTGATCCCGTTCATCAAATGACAACACATGTCTATGGTTAGGAAACTTAACCATCTTTGATTAACGAGCTAGTCTAGTAGAGGTTTACTAGGGACATTGTGTTTTGTCTATGTATCCACACATGTATCAAGTTTCTAGTTAATACAATTCTAGCATGAATAATAAACATTTATCAAGGTATAAGGAAATATTAATAACAACTTTATTATTGCCTCTAGGGCATATTTCCTTCATGTGGAAGGAAGACCCAACTAATAGTATCATAGGCCTTTTGAAAATCAATCTTCAAGAAGACCGCCTTGAAGCGTTTAGTCTTAACTTCATGGATAATTTCATGTAGCGCTAGAACCCCATCGTGAATCTTTCATCCCTGGATAAAGGTCGTTTGATTAGGATGGGTAATTGTAGCCACTACCGGAGCCTCCCTAATGGCGTGCGCCTTGGCGAAGATATGGAAACTCACATTTAATGACCGTGATAGGTCTAAACTTCGTTGCTTTAGCTTTGTCAACCTTATATTTACTTCATGATCGATCTTCATGTCTTGGAAGCCACATTGAACTCTTCACTTCATTGCTTTAAGACATGATCACCAATATCTCAATTCTCCCATGATCATATCGAGTTTCTACATGAGTATCATATTGGTTATCACTTGCTCTTATTCATGCTCCATCATAATCTCTTGAGGGGCACACCAAATTCTTCACTTGAATTACTTGCTTGAAGACTTGACCAACAATGACTCAACATATGAGATCATCATAATCTCAACTTCAACCCATATATAGAATTCTCATCTCTAACCATTCTCTCAAGTTCTTGATCCTTCATATCCCAACTCATAAGTGCAAGCATGACAATCTTTGATTTCTTCCATTGAACTCCACCTTGATCACATCTTGTACATCACATGAACTTCATTTTGATTATACTCGAGTCAATCACATAATTTAATTTGGAGGCCTGAAAGTCCTTTTCTTTTACTTTTTATCATAATATATTCATTACTAGAACTCAATGATCTTGATGCATATCTTGATTTTGATGGCATTCATTCCAAATACATCCAATCTACAACGCTCAATGCATATGTTTTTCTTGATGGCATTCTTCAATCCATCCAATATTCTTCGTGCATTTCCTATGGAACATTTCTTGAAATATATCTCAATGGAAAACATTAGTCCATACACTGGTACAACGAGGTGCTACACAAACAGTTTTTAACCCCTTTCCGCGACGGCGTTCTGAACCGTTGCCTAGTGAGTGACTGCGATAGGGGGGGTCCTTCCCACACGACCCAGAAACCGCGGGGATATGCCCTCCTGGCACACACGGTCGACAAAATGAGGTCGAGTGCGACCGGCGAGCGATCAAATATGGTTATACGTACACTTGTGCTAAAAATACAATTATATAGGCCAAATCATTTCCGGTCGTAAGTACATCCCACACAGTCAGTCCCCGCTAAATGTTTCCGTTCGTATGTACATTCCACACAGTCAATCCAAGGAATATGTTTCCGTCAGTATGTACATCCCACACAGCTAATCCAAGAAGTATGTTTCCGTTCGTATATACATCCCACATAGTCACTCCAAGAAAAACGTTTCCGTTCGCAGGTACATCACACACAAGTTTCCCCATTAAATCGTTTGTCATAGCGTTGCCATTGCACATGATATTAACAATTTTATCGTTTGCATTATTGAATGCATAACACATGGTGCGTAGAAGAAACTGTGTGGCAAAGGCCGTCCATCACACACTTTTTATGTGGTAAACGTTTGCGCAAGGTGGCATAACGCAAACAGTTTTCAAAAGGATGTAGTGTGTGATTGTTCATTGATCCAACACGGTTTATTCCTAGAAACTGTGTGCATTGTCTGAGGTCATTGCCCACGGTGTTTTCTCATTAACCGTTTGCAATAGAAAAACCCAATTAGCAGGCTAATTGGCCATTAGCAGGCTAATTGCCCTATTATTAATAATCCATTTATTAATCTAATTGACATTTCATATTAAGCACACAATATATTTCATTTCCATATTAAGGAAGCATGATTTCATAATTGAAATACATCAGTGTACAACATCATATAGCTTCAGCACTCAGCTACCCCATTACACAACTGCACTAGCACCAAGTTTCACATGCAACATCTAGAACCTTTCGAAATTAGCATCATAGACGGTACATAGACAAATGCATCTCATCAGGAAAACTGTTGAAACGGAAGGCGAATATTGAGCCTTCATTGATGTTGAAGGTCTTTGCAACTTTAGGCCAGTGCTTGTGGATGATTGACCATCCATCCTTCGTCACCTTAAGGAACACTTCAATATTGAACCATGGGTGTTGTATGAAAACCTTCATCGCCTCCTGACCATAGAGGTGGTTTGAAAGGTAATCATCAGTGAACTGCTTTAGAAAGGCCTGAAAACAAGGATGTGTTGGGAATCGTTGCATGGAAAAAAAATTCTACGCACACGCAATGATATATCCATGGAGATGCATAGCAACGAGGGGGAGAGTGTGTCTACATACCCTCATAGACCGTAAGGGGAAGTATTTCACAACGCGGTTGTTGTAGTCGAACTTTCTTCGCGCTCCAATCGATCTAGTACCAAACGAACGACACCTCCGCGTTCTACACACGTTCAGCTCGGTGACGTCCTCCGCTTTCTTGATCCAGCAAGACGGCGAGGTAGTAGATGAGTTCTAGCAACACGACGGCATGGTGACAGTGATGGTGATGTGATCTCTGCAGGGCTTCGCCTAAGCACTACGAAAATATGACCGAGGGAGTAAACGGTGGACGGGGGCGCCGCACACGGCTAAGACAATGTTGTGTCCTTGTGTGGCGCCCCTACCCATGTATATATAGGTGGGAGGGGAGGAGGCAGCCCCTAGGGTGCCCCAAGAGACCTGGCGGCAGCCCTAGGGCTGCTGCCTTGCCCTACGCCCCACTTTCCTTGTAAGAAGAAGGGGGAAGGAAAGAGGGGGGGGGGGGAAGGAAGGGGGAGTCCTACTCCACACTTTCCTTTTCCTCCCCTCTTTCCTTCTCCTCCTCATGTGGTCGGCCACTATAGAGGCGCACCAGCCCCTTGTGGGATGGTGTGTTCCCTCTCTTGGCCCATAAGGCCCATATCTTTGCCGGGGGTGCCCGAAACTCCTTTCCGGTGACCCAATAAGTACCCGGTACCCTCCGAAAGACTTCTGGTGTCCGAATACCATCGTCCTATATATCAATCTTTACCTCTCGACCATTTCGAGACTCCTCGTCATGTCAGTGATCTCATCCGGGACTCCGAACAACATTCGGTCACCAAATCACATAACTCATATAATACTATATCGTCAACGAACGTTAAGCGTGCGGACCCTACGGGTTCGAGAACTATGTAGACATGACCGAGACACCTCTCCCGCCAATAACCAATAGCGGAACCTGGATGCCCATATTGTCTCCTACATATTATACGAAGATCTTTATCGGTTGAACCGTTATGACAACATACGTAATTCCCTTTGTCCATCAGTATGTTACTTGCCCGAGATTCGATCGTCGGTATCTATATACCTAGTTCAATCTCGTTATTGGCAAGTCTCTTTACTCGTTCCATAATACATCACCTCGTAACTAACTCCTTAGTCATTTGCTTGCAAGCTTATGATGTGTATTACCGAGACGGCCCAGAGATACCTCTCCGAAACTCGGAGTGACAAATCCTAATCTTGATCTATGCCAACTCAACAAACACCTTCGGAGATTCCTCTAGAGCATCTTTATGATCACCCAGTTACGTTGTGACATTTGATAGCACACAAGGTATTCCTCCGGTATCCGAGAGTTGCATAATCTCATAGTCGAAGGAATATGTATTTGACATGAAGAAAGCAATAGCAATAAACTGAACGATCATTATGCTAAGCTAACGCATGGGTCTTGTCCATCACATCATTCTTCTAATGATGTGATCCCGTTATCAAATGACAACACATGTCTATGGTTAGGAAACCTTAACCATCTTTGATCAACGAGCTAGTCTAGTAGAGGCTTACTAGGGACACAGTATTTATTTATGTATTCACACATGTATTTAAGTTTCCGATCAATAAAATTCTAGCATGAATAATAAACCTTTATCATGATTTAGGAAATATAATAATAACCATTTTATTATTGGCTCTAGGGCATATTTCCATTAGGATGTGCATAAATATCTTCTTTATATTGGAAACGGGGCAAAGGAATAAAAAAAGGCATGGTATAATAGTTAGTAACATCTTGTAGTGAACTGATGTCTTTTTCATTGTGCAGACAAAGATCTTGTTGTTTTTTGTCGCTAATTTCTTTATCCTAACAATCTTTCCGAGTTTCTTGACTTGACTGGTATTCATGGACAACTCATTTCCCCATATGCAAAAAAGGGTCGAATAGTGGGTCAAAACCTCTGACAGCAGGACCTACATGTGCAAGACCAAATTGTTAAAAACCTAAATATTAGAATGGTTCTTGCAATTGCACAATAATGTGCTATTAGACAAAGGACCATGCATGTGCAAACCTCAATTGTAAACCTCAGTGCTTCCCATTGTTTCCCTGCAACACATATAAGGTAGTTAGTCATCAGGTTAAGTGAGGGTTCGCATGCTATCAGTGAAATATGTTGATGAAAAATAAGGACATTGCAGATTCATTAGATTAATTCAAGCCACATGGGAAACCCATTTATCCAAACCAAGCATGATTAAGAACTAGGAAATATAGAACTTGTATATGTTTCTCATGTATTAAGTGCAGCCAAATTTGATTTACTCCTCACATGCACAACAATACAAAATTTTACCCACGACAATTGGACATCGCATTGCAGAATTGAACCAAGTAGTTAACTAAACACTATAACAAATGAACCAAACATTAACTCGGCACCACATTGCACAATATAACATACTCCTAATAGAAGATCAGACAGTTAACCAAACCAAGCATGATTAACAACTTGGAAATATAGCAATTCTATTTGTTTCTCATGTATTTAGTACAGCCAAATTTGATTTATTTCTCACATGGTATACAATAACAGAATGCACCCACAACAATTGAACATTGCATTGCAGAATTGAACCACACAGTTAACTAAACACCACAACAAATGAACCAAACATTAACTGAGCACCACATTGCACAATATAACATAGTACTAATAGAAGACCAAACAGTTAACCAAACCAATCATGCTTAACAACTTGTAAATATAGCAATTGTATTTGTTTCTTATGTATTTAGTACAGCCAAATTCGATTTATTTCCCACATGGTATACAATAAAAGAATGCACCCACAACAACTGAACATCGCATTGCAGAATTGAACCAAACAGGTAACTAAACACCACAACCAATGAACCAACGTTAACTGAGCACCACATCGCATAATGTATACCATACTAGAAGATCAGACAGTTAACCAAACCAAGCATGCTTGACAACTTGGAAATATAACAATTGTATTTGTTTCTCATGTATTTTGTAAATATAAATTTGATTTATTTCTCACATGGAAGACAATACAAAATTGCAGCCTGAAGAATTGAACATCACATTTGCAGAATTGAACCAAACAGTTAACTGAAGACGGCAACTAATTAACCAAACAGTTAATAAGTGAGCAGCACATTGCACAACATATAGAACATATACACAGAGCAACATATTGCATGGTAAAATTAGATAGCATAATTCACTAGAATCTGTTAAGGAAAGGCAGGAGCAGCACATGCAACGGGTAAACCGAGCATGCTTAACCGACGTAGCTAGCAAACTGAACATGGGTCCATATAGTGAGCTAATAAGACAAGCTACTCCTCATCGTCGGAGATATCAAAGATGATTGGCTTCGTGGACATGGAAGAGGGCGAGGCCTATACATCGTGGGTGCCCTCGTCGTAGTGGTGATTTTCCTGAGCCGCTCCAGGTACCAACCTGCTGGCTCTCGAGTTGAGGTAAGCACGTGCATGCTGAGAGAACACGTAGTCTTCATCGAAGGCACCGAGGGTGGCCTCGAGAAAACGCTACGAACTGTCGTTTACAGCAGCCAACCGCATCGCGGCGTCGGCGCGCGAGGCATTGAGGTGGCCTCGACGGCGAGGTGCTCCTCCAAGATATGGGGGTCGGCATGAATGGCAACCATCGCGACCTCATCCGCGCATGCGACCGCGACTTGCTTCTCCGCTGCCAAATGCTCCTTGGGCTCTTGGCTATCCTGCGTGCACCATGGCTTAGGGCGGCGCTTATTTGGTGGAGGTGGAGGTGATTTGGGTGAAAGGTGCCGCGCCGGCGGTCGGGGCATGTGGGATGTGGAAGGAGGAGGAGGATGGGGGTCGGGTGTGGATTACCTGCCTGGGTAGACGAGGCCGAGCAGCGTGAAGGAAGGTCGCCGGCGAGAAGGCGGCGTTGCAAGCAAGGAGTGAAGGTTTCAACTTGGAAAGGAAGGCGGAAACAGGGGAAATGTGGCTTTTGGTAAGGGGAAGGGGGCAGGGAGGTAGATATTTCCACGGAAGCTAAAATTTTTGAATCGGTGCAGCGAAAAAACTAGCGCGCAAAGTGTCGTCACACACGGTCCCTTATTCAGCATTGTGTACGATTGTTGGGTAACGTAGTAATTTCAAAAAAATTCCTACGCACACACATGATCATGGTGATGCATAGCAACGAGAGGGGAGAGTGTTGTCCATGTACCCTCGTAGACCGAAAGCGGAAGCGTTAGCACAATGCGGTTGATGTAGTCGTATGTCTTCATGATCCGACCGACCAAGTACCGAACGCACGG
Source organism: Triticum aestivum (assembly GCF_018294505.1). NCBI lineage: Eukaryota > Viridiplantae > Streptophyta > Magnoliopsida > Poales > Poaceae > Triticum > Triticum aestivum. The sequence goes on from NC_057796.1 coordinate 110,381,763, forward strand.
CACCTCCGAGTTCAGCACACGTTCAGCCCGATGACGTCCCTCGAACTTCGATCCAGCCGAGTGTTGAGGGAGAGTTTCGTCAGCACGACTGTGTGGTGATGATGATGATGTTCTACCGACGCAGGGCTTCGCCTAAGCACCGCTACAGTATTATCGAGGTGGACTATGGTGGAGGGGGGCACCGCACACGGCTAAAAGATCAAACGATCAATTGTTGTGTCTCTAGGGTGCCCCCCTGCCCCCATATATAAAGGAGCAAGGGGGAGGTGCGGCCGGCCAGGAGGGGCGCGCCAGGAGGAGTCCTACTCCCACCGGGAGTAGGACTCCCTCCCTTTTCCTTGTTGGACTAGGAGAAGAGGGGGAAAGAGGTGGAGGAGAAGAAGGAAGGGGGGGGGGCGCCGCCCCCTTCTCCTTGTCCTATTCGGACTAGGGGGGAGGGGCGCGCGGCCCTTGCCCTGGCCGCCTCTCCTCTTCTCCACTAAGGCCCATTATGGCCCATTAACGCCCGGGGGGTTCCGGTAACCCCTCCGGTACTCCCGTAAAATCCCGATTTCACCCGGAACACTCCCGATATCCAAATATAGGCTTCCAATATATCAATCTTCATGTCACGACCATTTCGAGACTCCTCGTCATGTCCGTGATCACATCCGGGACTCCGAACAACCCTCGGTACATCAAAACATATAAACTCATAATATAACTGTCATCGAAACTTTAAGCGTGCGGACCCTACGGGTTCGAGAACTATGTAGACATGACCGAGACACGTCTCCGGTCAATAACCAATAGCGGAACCTGGATGCTCATATTGGCTCCCACATATTGTACGAAGATCTTTATCAGTCAAACAGCATAACAACATACGTTGTTCCCTTTGTCATCGGTATGTTACTTGCCCGAGATTTGATCGTCGGTATCTCAATAACTAGTTCAATCTCGTTACCGGCAAGTCTCTCTACTTGTTCCATAATACATCATCCCGCAACTAACTCATTAGTTACAATGCTTGCAAGGCTTATAGTGATGTGCATTACTGAGTGGGCCCAGAGATACCTCTCCGACAATCGGAGTGACAAATCCTAATCTCGAAATACGCCAACCCAACAAGTACCTTCGGAGACACCTGTAGAGCACCTTTATAATCACCCAGTTACGTTGGGAGGTTTGGTAGCACACAAAGTGTTCCTCCGGTAAACGGGAGTTGCATAATCTCATAGTCATAGGAACATGTATAAGTCATGAAGAAAGCAATAGCAACATACTAAACGATCAAGTGCTAAGCTAACGGAATGGGTCAAGTCAATCACATCATTCTCCTAATGATGTGATCCCGTTAATCAAATGACAACTCATGTCTATGGTTAGGAAACATAACCATCTTTAATTAACGAGCTAGTCAAGTAGAGGCATACTAGTGACACTCTGTTTGTCTATGTATTCACACATGTATTATGTTTCCGGTTAATAAAATTCTAGCATGAATAATAAACATTTATCATGATATGAGGAAATAAATAATAACTTTATTATTGCCTCTAGGGCATATTTCCTTCAGTCTCCCACTTGCACTAGAGTCAGTAATCTAGTTCACATCGCCATGTGATTTAACACAAATAGTTCACATCACCATGTGATTAACACCCTTAGTTCACATCATCATGTGACCAACACCCAAAGGGTTTACTAGAGTCAATAATCTAGCTCACATTGCTATGTGATTGACACCCAAAGAGAACTAAGGTGTGATCATGTCTTGCTTGTGAGAGAAGTATAGTCAACGGGTCTGCCACATTCAGATCCGTATGTATTTTGCAAATTTCTATGTCAACAATGCTCTGCACGGAGCTACTCTAGCTAATTGCTCCCACTTTCAATGTGTATCCAGATTGAGACTTAAGAGTCATCTGGATCAGTGTCAAAAACTTGCATCGACGTAACCCTTTACGACGAACCTTTTGTCACCTCCATAATCGAGAAACATATCCTTATTCCACTAAGGATAATTTTGACCGCTGTCCAGTGATCTACTCCTAGATCACTATTGTACTCCCTTGCGAAACACAGTGTAGGGTATACAATAGATCTGGTACACAGCATGGCATACTTTATAGAACCTATGGCTGAGGCATAGGGAATGACTTGCATTCTCTTTCTATCTTCTGCCGTGGTCGGGATTTGAGTCTTACTCAATTTCACACCTTGTAACACAGGCAAGAACTCTTTCTTTGACTGTTCCATTTTGAACTACTTCAAAATCTTGTCAAGGTATGTACTCATTGAAAAAACTTATCAAGCGTCTTGATCTATCTCTATAGATCTTGATGCTCAATATGTAAGCAGCTTAACCGAGGTCTTTCTTTGAAAAACTCCTTTCAAACACTCCTTTATGCTTGGCAAAATAATTCTACATTATTTCTGATCAACAATATGTCATTCACATATACTTATCAAAAATGTTGTAGTGCTCCCACTCACTTTCTTGTAAATACAGGCTTCACCGCAAGTCTGTATAAAACTATATGCTTTGATCAACTTATCAAAGCGTATATTCCAACTCCGAGATGCTTGCACCAGTCCATAGATGAATCGCTGGAGCTTGCATATTTTGTTAACACCTTTAGGATCGACAAAAACTTTCTGGTTGCATCATATACAACTCTTCTTTAATAAATCCATTAAGGAATGCAGTTTTGTTTATCCATTCGCCAGATGTCATAAAATGCGACAATTGCTAACATGATTCGGACAGACTTAAGCATAGATACGAGTGAGAAACTCTCATTGTAGTCAACACCTTGAACTTGTCAAAAACCATTTTGCGACAATTCTAGCTTTGTAGATAGTAACACTACTATCAGCGTCTGTCTTCCTCTTGAAGATCCATTTATTTTCTACGGCTTGCCGATCATCGGGCAAGTCAACCAAAGTCCACACTTTGTTCTCATACATGGATCCTATCTCAGATTTCATCGCCTCAAACCATTTCGCGGAATCTGGGCTCATCATCGCTTCCTCATAGTTCGTAGGTTCGTCATGGTCAAGTAACATGACCTCCAGAACAGGATTACCGTACCACTCTGGTGCGGATCTCACTCTGGTTTACCTACGAGGTTCGGTAGTAACTTGATCTGAAGTTACATGATCATCATCATTAGCTTCCTCACTAATTGGTGTAGGAGTCACAGGAACAGATTTCTGTGATGAACTACTTTCCAATAAGGGAGCAGGTACAGTTACCTCATCAAGTTCTACTTTCTTCCCACTCACTTCTTTCGAGAGAAACTCCTTCTCTAGAAAGGATCCATTCTTAGCAACGAATGTTTTGCCTTCGGATCTGTGATAGAAGGTGTACCCAACTGTCTCCTTTGAGTATCCTATGAAGACACACTTCTCCGACTTGGGTTTGAGCTTATCAAGATGAAATTTTTTCACATAAGCATTGCAACTCCAAACTTTAAGAAACGACAGCTTAGGTTTCTTGCTAAACCACAGTTCATACGGTGTCGTCTCAACGGATTTAGATGGTGCCCTTTTTAATGTGAATGCAGCTGTCTCTAATGCATAACCCCAAAACGATAGTGGTAGATCGGTAAGAGACATCATAGATCGCACCATATCTAATAAAGTACGGTAACGACGTTCGGACACACCATTACACTGTGGTGCTCCAGGTGGCGTGAGTAGTGAAACTATTTCACATTGTTTTAACTGAAGACCAAACTCGTAACTCAAATATTCGTCTCCGCGATCAGATCGTAGAAACTTTATTTTCTTGTTACGATGATTTTCCACCTCACTCTGAAATTATATGAACTTTTCAAATGTTTCAGACTTATGTTTCATCAAGTAGATATACCCATATCTGCTCAAATCATCTGTGAAGTTTAGAAAATAACGATACCCGCCGCGAGCCTCAACACTCATTGGATCGCATACATCAGTATGTATTATTTCCAATAAGTCAGTTGCTCGCTCTTGTTCCGGAGAACGGAGTCTTAGTCATCTTGCCCATAAGGCATGGTTCACAAGCATCAACGATTCATAATCAAGTGATTCCAAAAGCCCATCAACATGGATTTTCTTCATGCGCTTTACACCAATATGACCTAAACGGCAGTGCCACAAATAATTTGCACTATCATTATTAACTTTGCATCTTTTGGCTTCGATATTATGAAAATGTGTATCACCACGATCGAGATCCAACAAACCATTTTCATTGGGTGTATGACCATAGAAGGTTTTATTCATGTAAACAGAACAACAATTATTCTCTAACTTACATGAATAACCGTATTGCAATAAACAAGATCCAATCATATTCATGCTCAACGCAAACACTAAATAACATTTATTTTAGGTTCAACACTAATCCCGAAAGTATAGGGAGTGTGCGATGATGATCATATCAATCTTGGAACCATTTCCAATACACATCGTCACTTCACCCTTAACTAGTCTCTGTTCATTCTGCAACTCCCGTTTCGAGTTACTATCCTTAGCAACTGAACTAGTATCAAATACTGAGGGGTTGCTATAAACACTAGTAAAGTACACATCAATAACATGTATATCAAATATACCTATGTTCACTTTGCCATCCTTCTTATCTGCCAAATACTTGGGGTGTTTTCGCTTCTAGTGACCAGTCCCTTTGCAGTAGAAGCACTTAGTCTCAGGCTTAGGTCCAGACTTGGGCTTCTTCACTTGAGCAACAACTTGCTTGCTGTTCTTCTTGAATTTCCCCTTCTATCCCTTTGCCCTTTTCTTGAAACTAGTGATCTTGTTAACCATCAACACTTGATGCTCTTTCTTGATTTCTACCCTCCGTCGATTTCAGCATCATGAAGAGCTTGGGAATCGTTTCCGTTATCCCTTGCATATTATAGTTCATCATGAAGTTCTACTAACTTGGTGATGGTGACTAGAGAATTCTGTCAATCACTATTTTATCTGGAAGATTAACTCCCACTTGATTCAAGCGATTGTAGTACCCAGACAATCCGAGCACATGCTCACTGCTTGAGCTATTCTCCTCCATCTTTTAGCTATAGAACTTGTTGGAGACTTCATATCTCTCAACTCGGGTATTTGCTTGAAATATTAACTTCAACTCCTGGAACATCTCATATGGTCCATGACGTTCAAAACGTCTTTGAAGTCCCGATTCTAAGCCGTTTAAGCATGGTGCACTAAATTATCAAGTAGTCATCATATTGAGGCAGCCAAACGTTCATAACATCTGTATCTGCTCCTGCAATAGGTTTGTGACCTAGTGGTGCATCAAGGACATAATTCTTCTGTGCAGCAATGAGGATAAACCTCAGATCACGGATCCAATCCGCATCATTGCTACTAACATCTTTCAACTTAGTTTTCTCTAGGAACATATCAAAAATAAAACAGGGGAGCTAAACACGAGCTATTGATCTATAACATAGATATGCTAATACTACCAGGACTAAGTTCATGATAAATTTAAGTTCAATTAATCATATTACTTAAGAACTCCCACTTAGATAGACATCCCTCTAATCCTCTAAGTGATCACGTGATCCATATCAACTAAACCATGTCCGATCATCACGTGAGATGGAGTAGTTTCAATGGTGAAAATCACTATGTTGATCATATCTACTATATGATTGACGCTCGACCTTTCGGTCTCAATGTTCCGAGGCCATATCTGTTATATGCTAGGCTCGTCAAGTTTAACCTGAGTATTCCGCGTGTGCAACTGTTTTGCACCCGTTGTATTTGAATGTAGAGCCTATCACACCTGATCATCACGTGGTGTCTCAGCACAAAGAACTTTCGCAACGGTGCATACTCAGGGAGAACACTTGTACCTTGATAATTAGTGAGAGATCATCTTATAAAGCTACCGTCGAACTAAGCAAAATAAGATGTATAAAAGATAAACATCACATGCAATCAAAATATGTGACATGATATGGCCATCATCATCTTGTGCCTTTGATCTCCATCTTCAAAGCATCGTCATGATTTCCATCATCACTAGCATGACACCATGATCTCCATCATCTTGATCTATATCAATGTGTCGTCACATGGTCATCTCGCCAACTATTGCTCTTGCAACTATTGCTATCGCATAGCGATAAAGTAAAGCAATTATTTGGCGCTTGCATCTTATGCAATAAAGAGACAACCATAAGGCTTCTGCCAGTTGCCGATAACTTCAACAAAACATGATCATCTTATACAACAACTTATATCTCATCACGTGTTGACCATATCACATCACAACATGCCCTGCAAAAACAAGTTAGACGTCCTCTACTTTGTTGTTGCAAGTTTTACGTGGCTGCTATGGGCTGAGCAAGAACCGTTCTTACCTACGCATCAAAACCACAACGATAGTTCGTCAAGTTAGTGCTGTTTTAACCTTCACAAGGATTGGGCGTAGCCACACTCGGTTCAACTAAAGTTGGAGAAACTGACACCCACTAGTCACCTGTGTGCAAAGCACGGCGGTAAAACCAGTCTCGCGTAAGCGTACGCGTAATGTCGGTCCGGGCCGCTTCATCCAACAATACCGCCGAACCAAAGTATGACATGCTGGTAAGCAGTATGACTTGTATCGCCCACAACTCACTTGTGTTCTACTCGTGCATATAACATAACCGCATAAAACCTGGCTCGGATGCCATTGTTGGGTAACATAGTAATTTCAAAAAATTTCCTACGCACACATATGATCATGGTGATGCATAGCAACGAGAGGGGAGAGTGTTGTCCACGTACCCTCGTAGACCGAAAGCGGAAGCGTTAGCACAACGCGGTTGATGTAGTCGTACGTCTTCATGATCCGACCGATAAAGTACCGAACGCATGGCACCTCCGAGTTCAGCACACGTTCAGCCTGATGACGTTCCTCGAACTCCGATCCAGCCGAGTGTTGAGGGAGAGTTTCGTCAGCACAATGGCGTGGTGACGATGATGATGTTCTACCGACGCAGGGCTTCGCCTAAGCACCGCTACAGTATTATCGAGGTGGACTATGGTGGAGGGGGGCACCACACACGGCTAAAAGATCAAACGATCAATTGTTGTGTCTCTAGGGTGCCCCTACCTCCGTATATAAAGGAGCAAGGGGGAGGTCCGGCCGGCCAGGAGGGGGCACGCCAGGAGGAGCCCTACTCCCACCGGGAGTAGGACTCCCTCCCTTTTCCTTGTTGGACTAGGAGAAGAGGGGGAAAGAGGTGGAGGAGAAGAAGGAAGGGGGGGCGCCGCCCCCTTCTCCTTGTCCTATTCGGACTAGGGGGAGGGGCGCGCGGCCCTTGCCCTGGCCGCCTCTCCTCTTCTCCACTAAGGCCCACTATGGCCCATTAACCCCCGGGGGGTTCCGGTAACCCCTCCGGTACTCCGGTAAAATCCCGATTTCACCCGGAACACTTCCGATATCCAAATATAGGCTTCCAATATATCAATCTTCATGTCTCGGCCATTTCGAGACTCCTCGTCATGTCCGTGATCACATCCGGGACTCCGAACAATCTTCGGTACATCAAAACATATAAACTCATAATATAACTGTCATCGAAACTTTAAGCGTGTGGACCCTACAGGTTCGAGAACTATGTAGACATGACCGAGACACATCTCCGGTCAATAACCAATAGCGGAACCTGGATGCTCATATTGGCTCCCACATATTCTACGAAGATCTTTATCGGTCAAACCGCATAGCAACATACGTTGTTCCTTTTGTCATCGGTATGTTACTTGCCTGAGATTCGATCGTCGGTATCTCAATACCTAGTTGAATCTCGTTACCGGCAAGTCTCTTTACTCGTTCTGTAATACATCATCCCGCAACTAACTCATTAGTTACAATGCTTGCAAGGCTTATAGTGATGTGCATTACTGAGTGGGCCCAGAGATACCTCTCCGACAATCGGAGTGACAAATCCTAATCTCGAAATACGCCAACCCAACAAGTACCTTCGGAGACACCTGTAGAGCACCTTTATAATCACCCAGTTACGTTGTGAGGTTTGGTAGCACACAAAGTGTTCCTCCGGTAAACGGGAGTTGCATAATCTCATAGTCATAGGAACATGTATAAGTCATGAATAAAGCAATAGCAACATACTAACGATCAAGTGCTAAGCTAACGTAATGGGTCAAGTCAATCACATCATTCTCATAATGATGTGATCCCATTAATCAAATGACAACTCATGTCTATGGTTAGGAAACATAACCATCTTTAATTAACGAGCTAGTCAAGTAGAGGTATACTAGTGACACTCTGTTTGTCTATGTATTCACACATGTATTATGTTTCCGGTTAATACAATTCTAGCATGAATAATAAACATTTATCATGATATAAGGAAATAAATAATAACTTTATTATTGCCTCTAGGGCATATTTCCTTCAACGATATGTGAACGTCACAAAAGATTCATATAGCTTAACCCGTGTGTGATGAGTTTGAACGTGCAAATTTTGGTTCGAATTTCCCTGGTTACAGTGGTCATCCATGTCATTGCATAATTTGGGTACACAAAGGAGACTACAGCACAACCAAACTTCTTAATCGAGCAAGTTCAGCAATTAAACATAGCTAGCTGACCTAAACATTACTCTAACAAATTAAAGACCAACACTCTTAATTAAACAAACCATAGAGTACTACTATGACTGGTGCTCGTTGATCTCCACCGCCTCCTCCATGTCCAGCTCGCGCCCGACGGTCTCCTGGGGAAGGGGCTCCATGGCATCCATCGCACCATACTCGGCAAGCATCTCGCCATCCACGTCCGCCATCACTACAAAAAAAATACACTTCCGTGATGATACGCACAGTAGGTCGCATTTTTTGTCATGCATGTACATCCATGACAAATTTATGACAGAATCAAGATAGTCATACCTGTGCTGTCGTAGAAGTGTTCCATGACATTACCAAAATTATCATCACGGAAGTGTCCACTTCCATGACGATAAATTGCGCGTCACAGAAGTGCTTTCGTCAAGGGTGACCGACACGTGGCATCCACCGTAACGGAACGCCGTTAAGCTATCGGGTCGGGTTTTGGATCCGATAACCCGTTAACAGCCCCGACCAATGGGGATTTTCCACGTGTAAAATCATCATTGGCTGGAGGAAACACGTGTCGGCTCACCGTTGGAACAGATGTCATCCGCTCATTGGACCGAAGGCGCCTATGATACGGCGACACGTGGCACGGCCCAACAGAGGCCCATTCCTGTGAAAAGGCCGGCCCGTTTGACTTGGTCAAAAGGTGGCGGGCCGGCCCACGGAAAGCCTGTTAACGGCCTGTTCGCATATAGCCCATTTACAGCCCGCTAACCCAGGGCCCGTTACGCCCTATCCGAATTAGGCCCAGTAGCGTCATCTGGGCCGTCCAATATGATTCAGCCCGTTTTAACTTCCGGCCCATGTGTGGCCCATGACTTCTTTCGGCCCATATGAGGACCTTTGTAACTCTTGGCCCATTAACGGCCCGTGGTGAAACTGGCCCGTAATGAACAGTGTATCACTTTATACCCATTAACGGCCCGTTATTCCATTGGGCCGTTTCCAGCCCAAGTTATCTTTCGGCCTTCTCAGGGCCCATTGATTCTTGGGCTCATTTGCAGCATTCGGTTACATACGGCCCGTTACTGTCATTTTCTGCTTGTGGGCCAAATTCAGCCCGTCGTTACAGTCGGCCCGTTTGCGGACCGTTAATACGTTGGGCCGTTTTCATGTCAAAAAAACCCGTTGGGCTGTTTTCATAGAGTTATCAAATACGGCCTATTAACGGCCCGTTATGGTCCACGAATAGTACGGCCCATGATTGGCGAAATGATGATACGCCCCGTAGAAGGCCCATGGATCCTACGGCCCGTATGAGGCCCATGGATAGTACGGCCCGTAGAAGGCCCATGGATCGTACGGCCCGTAGAAGGCCCATGGACCCTACGGCCCGTAGAAGGCCCATGGACCCTAAGGCCCGTATAGAAGGCCGATGGATCCTACGGCCGGACGAAGGCCCATGGATCATACGGCCTGCAGGAGGCCCATGGTTACAACAGTCCGTGTGTTGCCACGATTATTTTGGCCTAGTTACCAAAAATAGGCTATTGTGGCCACTAGAAAAAAACAGAAAAAGAACTGCAGTGACTACAAGCAAACAACTAAACAAGACAATAAGGAAATAAATAAGCAAGCAATTAACGCTAGCCTATTACCGCTATTACACATATTACATCCACTGGGCATCAAAGTTCGCCACCAGTGCAAATATAGGGAACAAAGCAGCACATTACATACACTGGCCGTCAAAATTGGCCACCAGTGCAAATAAACGCGGCAGCAAAACAAGAGCATAACTGAAACAACTTCAGAAGAGCTCAAGAAACGTTATCCTGGGTATCCACCATGCTGGCAATAAGCTTAGCAAGCTGATTAGCTTTGTCCTGTTTGGCGCTAAAATCCTCCAACGCTTGTTGTTGCACCAGAAAGTATGCATCTGAATGCTCCAGGGACTTCCGCAGTCCTTCCGCTTCTTGTCGCAGCACAGCTGATCGATGTCTTTCAGCTTGTAGTTGAGACTCAAGAAACCGAACTGATTCAGACAGTGAGTTTGAATAGCTTGTGCAAGCGGTAGTGGCCAGTAACTCGAACACTAAACCAAGACAGGACTTTGGGGTTGTCTCGCTGTCTTCAAGATAGTCTTCCTTAGCTGTTTTATCAGCTTTGTTGGAGACCAACAAGGATGTGTCACTATCCTGAACCTTATCTGCATTACTTCCTTTACCATTGCTTAATAAGGCACTCTTCCCCAATATTCTGTCAGCATTCTAAAAGAAGAAACAAGCAGACACATAACAAGTTTAGCATGTACTAGTATATGAAACTCATTTCGGTGAACCAGTTCATTAGTAAGGTGGACAGGATTAAACTACCAAGTCTTCTATTGCCAAGTACTAGTACATAATAAAAGCATCAAACAAACATATATCTATGTCCTATGGTCACTGCATTGTCTTGCCAAATCAAAATAGAGACACGGTTCAAATCATATCAGTTCAAGACAAAGCAGCAGTGAAAGAATACAAAGCGTGGGAAACTACACGGCACAACAAGATTTCAGATGGGTACCACGGGTCTACATGTACAACAACACTATTGGCTCTGTTGTGATGCTAGTAATGTGCATGATATGAAAGTCAACTGTATACACAATTGAAATTGAAATCAACAGAGCTATTGATAAGAGCAAACCTGTTAAAGAAACATGCGTGAACATACCTGCTGTGCCATTGGAGTTTCGATTGGATCCTTCAATTTAAAAATAAGTTTGTATGAGTAAATACAGTGATACAAGAGCAAAGCAATCATAGTTAAAAAAGGCGCGCCTAAGCGAGCGCTTAAGCGCGCCTAGGCTCTAGGCGTTGGCAAAACGCATTGCGCATAACTACGCATAATCTGTGCATAACTGCGCATAAGCATGCGCTTTGGTCAGTAAAGCGCAAGGCGGTGGCAAAACGCACAATTAACGCCTAGCGCTTTTTTGAACTATGATAGCAATGGAATCTTAAATTAGAACAGTTGTTCTTCAGGTTTAGGCACTTGTTCTACATGAACAGAGTACAGTAAGACGCAAGAATATAATACTTAAAAATAGAAAATGAGCTCATAGACCTTACCACATTCTTGGTTCGGGACCAGTACAGAACAAGGCGTTCCCAGTCATCGTCCAGTAAATGTGTCTCAGGAGAACGTAAGGGAATTTGATGAGTTTCTTTGCCGGTGAAGTACGTTTTCTTCAGGTAATTCCGATACTGCCACCAAGCATTCTTGAAGATAGCAGAGGTATTAGCACAGGTTACCTCATCCTGAGTTTCCAAATCGGTCCTTCTCTATAGAGAAAAATGGGAAAATTTGCTGTATTATAACCATCATGGAGGTAGGATGTATGGGACGAAGCAAAGTAATTGCCATGAATAACATTACTTACACATAACTCCTGGACAAACACCTGCAACTGGCATTTTCCTTCATCTTCAGTATAATATTTCCAAGATGGGAAGATACGCACATACGATTTAACAACATCAAATGCGATAGATGCTAAACTACGACTAGCTGGTTGTGCTTCCTCCACAGGAATAGGCGTACTAACTGGTGGAGTTGGGGTTCGCCGTGATAGTACTGGCCCTTTGGGCACTGGAGCTGCCTTACTAACTGCTCTTGTTTGGGAGCTCTGTGGTGGAGATGGTGCTGTGTCAACAGGAACTGGGTTACTATCGGCTGGGTTGGGGTTAGATTGGGTGAAGCTGGTTCTCTGTCCATCGCAGTAGGGGTACAATCTGCGAGAGTTTGGGTTATGTGTGGTAGGGCTGGTTCTTGTGCATGTACAACCGGGGTGCTATCTCCACCAAGAGGTAGCACTGTTTTATTTGAAGACCGTGTTTTTAGTCCGCTAGATACTGGCATCACCCGCTCCAATTCAAATGGCTGATAAACAGGAAACATAGTTGAATGTACAGACATTGTATGAGAGACAGATGCAATAGATAGTGTGGAAAAAAGAGGGCATGAAATAGTTGACATGTATATTGTTTAACTAAAACGGATAGCATGACATAATTTCACATATATGATGTCTATCTAAACTGGATAGCATAGCATAACATAATTCAAAGATATGATGAATAACTAAACAGGATCGCATGACATAATTCACCTACATGTTATCTAAGTAATCAGGATCGCATCATTTAATTCACATATGTGATTTATATGCTAAACAGAGGGCATTCGATATGATGTCTGAACTAAGAACATGGTGTTGAATATTGTGTATATGATGTCTAAACTATGCAATGCAAGACACCGTATGCATGATATGAGCAGTATAACCGTGCCAAGTTAGAGCATACACCTCAGTGGGGGAATAGGACTGGTCATCTGTCTCTGAATCCATCTCTGAGGAGCTATCGGGACCCAACAAGAGATCTGCTTCGACAGGTAGCACTGTCTGCTCTGAAGGCCTTGTTTTCACTCCAGATTTTTCCATCTCCCACCCAAATGGCTGATTCACAGGAAGAGTAGTTTAATGTACAAACATTGTCGACAAATGGAAATGTAATGAAGAAAAGGATGGGCAAGATATCATTCAAATATATGATGCCTGGTTAAACAGGATGGCATTGCACATTTCACATATATTATGGCTGGCTAAAAGACATGAGACTGCATAATTCCCATATATGATATAGAAACTAAACAGGTGGCATTACAGAACATGTCTAAACTAAGCAGATGACATATATGATGTCAAAAGTAGGCACTGCAAGGCAACATATGCATGATATGACTAACATCATCATGCCAAGGTAGAGCAAACACCTTGGGGGGTAAATAGGAGTGGTCAGCGGCGTCTGAATCCGCCTCAGAACAGATATCTTCCTCTGGATTACAATCTGGAGAGGGGTGGGGAGGGTTTGCCATTGAACCCACCATGGAGCGATGTCTGCATGACATTGTATTGCCGCGCAAAACTCTTCTCTTTTTCTCTACATGTTCAGCATGACTGTGTACAATATCTGACATGCATACGAAAAAAATATGGTGAGATTATGTAAGGAGAGCATGCAGAAATTTAGAGTGATGGTAACAACCAGTGGATCGACGTTTTTCCGTTGAACCAAAATAGCCCTAATGGATCGACGTGAATGTATAGTAATAAGTGATGCAACAAGTGTACAACCTCTTTGCCGTAGCCGTGTCGACCTCAGCATCATTGGGTTGGTCGCTGAAGCAGTTGAGGCAGAGGTGGCTGTCGGAGGTGTGGAGGAAGATCTGAGGAATCTGTAGACGGCGTCCAGGGCACTGCTCTGTTGTGATGGATCGTTCTGTCGTTGGAGCAGCTCCGGTGAGCCGTAAGACGTCAAGGCTGAAGCAGCACAAGACAGACATCGTCAATCTCAAGTGGGATTCTAATAGCATCTCCAATAGATGATGTAAAATGGATGTAAAATTAACATCACCAAAAACCACCTGACTACAACAGATGAGGTAAAAACTGTTGACTCTGAACTTAACTGTTGAAAATGAAATTTACTGTGGAATCTGAATGCTACTGTCGAAACTGAACACAATGGTAGCAGAGAGGCACTTGACATGTAGTTTAGGGAGGGCCTGCAGTTCATCTTCAACCTGCACCCCCCTGAGCCGCCAGCCAACACCGGCCGAACCGCCGGCCCCAGCGCCGCCTCGCCGCCCCAAAACAACTCGCCACCGCCACCCTGGCCAGCCCTCTAGGCCCCCGCCCCCACCCTGAACCCTAAGATAGATAGTGGGGTACCTCTCCGGCGAGCCCCCGTCCCCGCTGCGGGTGGTTCTTCCTTAACTCCGGCGAGCCCCCCAACCCCTGAAAATTGACTAGCCCAAAAGTCGATTCAGTCGATTGAAGTGTGGCTTAATCGGAGCAGAGTAGCAGCACGAGTGAGGGGAAGAGCATTAGCAGCAGCTAGGCGAGCGAGCAATCGAGCGAGAGCCGGAGCAGCAGCAGCTGGGCGAGCGAGCAATCGAGCGAGAGCCGGAGCAGCAGCAGCAGATCCGGCTGGTATGGACGCCGCCGCCGAAGGGGCCTCACACTAGGGGAGAGCCGCCGTGGAGATGTCGCCCGCGGCGCCGGCTTCAAGGTAGCCGCTCCATGGGGGTGCGGTGGAGCACCGTCGGCGCCGGGAGGTCGAGTTAAGGAGAAGGTGCGATGAGATGAGTGTACAACCTCTTTGGTGGCGCCGAGTAGGCCTCGGCTTCGTCCGAGGAGTCGGTGAGGATGCTGCGGTTCCGGTGGAGCAGGTTAAGGCGGCACTGTGGGGATGGAGCAGCCGCGATAGACGAGGCGATCGTCGGAGCAGCTCCTTGGAGGTGGAGGACGGGGCGGCTGAACCGGCGGGACGGCGAGATGGACGACGGATCCTCATCCGGGGAGGTGGACGAGGGACGTCGAGCTGTTGCGGTGGACGACGTCGTCGGGGAAGAGGCTCCGGCTGGGCAGCGGTGACGTGGCGGACGGAGGAGGGTGGGGTTTCGCGGCTGGAGCGGAGAGGTTATGGCGGCCTGGGATTTCGAATGGCGAAAAGGGGGCGATGGGAGGGGGTGAAGCATGACTTAGGGACGCGCTTGTCCAAAATGTAGGGTGTGTTACAAAAGTACCCCCCACCGATTTGAACTAGCGGCCCTTTCGGCTCAGGGTTAGAAGGGGGATTTCGCGTGTCGGGATTTGGCAGCTGGAGGGAGTTTTCGCGCGCGTTGTAATTTCGGGATAGCAAGGCGCGGGTTGTGAAGGCGCCAGTTTTGGGAGCACGATATCTGAATTTTCGGGATATAACAAGACGCGGGTTGAATTTTAGGGACAAGCCTAACGTGTAGTAATATTGTACTTGTACGTACCAAATCAATTCGCACTTCCCTCAACCAAAAAGAAAACGAAAAAATAAAACTATTCACACCACACAAAGAGAGAGTCTTGCCCCGTTTTACTATACAAATGCTATTCAAAGCTACTCCCTCCTTCCATCTATATAGGGCCTAATGCGTTTTTCGATGCTAACTTTGACCAAATATTAGAGCAATGATATATGACATGCAACTTACACAAAGCACACCGTTAAATTCGTCTATGAAAGGTTCTTTCAATGATATAATTTTCACATTGTGCATGTCATGTACTATTAATCTTGTCAATAGTCAAAGGCGGTCTTAAAAATCTCATTACGCCCTATATAGATGGAAGGAGGGAGTATGAGTCCATGTTATGTCCGATTAAATTTTTTCGCTTGTTGTATAATGCATGTAACCTACTCATACCAACATTTTAGTGCATTCCAAATGTCTATACTACCGCTGCAATTCGAACTAAATTTGAATTCGTTTCTCTATTTCAATAAGAATCTACAATCATGATTGTTGCCAACTTCAACCATCATAGTTTCCTTGCTATCCGCCAGATATAAATCGGACGGCCTATAATGCAGGATGGCAGGCACACCATCATCAACAACTCTGTTTTTTTATAAGAGTAGTATAACATGTTCATAACCACACCATGTGTATCACCGTTATATATATTCATACATGCATCGGTTTGAAACACTATGATAAATTCTTCAAATATCCGAATTCGCTTTTTATAATGAAGTATATATGATCTCTATTCGTCTTTTACACCCACACAACCCTCTTATCTTTGTAGCTAGCGCTAACTTTCTCTTGTGCATGCACACGCCCGCATCCCTCTCACCCTCCCTCAGCATTCTCTAGCTCCATCGCGCAAATTCGTCTTTTCACTTTAGGTCGTTCAACCACGGTTTGTGTAGGCCCCCCAGCTCCTTCTTTACGGCACACATCGATCGATATGCCTCTCTAGCTAGGTGTGCCTAGCACAAACACAAGCTTCCCCTCTTCTCTTGTCACCGTCCATGCCTCACTCCCACCACTCTTTTCATCGTTCTCGTACTCGCACACTCCTCCCCCCTCGATATAGTATGCCTCTCGTACCACCTCCTGCATGCATCCCTCTCTCTATCCTTCTCCTCGTGCCTCATTTGCTTCTAACACACACATGCATGTATACCGATCGATCTCCCAACATATACCTAGATCGACTTTAACTACCCCCCATCGATCGACGTACCTCATAAGTTATGTCTCTCCTTTCTCTAACAAAGGGCGATTGTGTTGGAAATATGCCCTAGAGGCAATAATAAATAGGGTATTATTATATTTCCTTGTTCATGATAATCGTTTATTATCCATGCTAGAATTGTATTGATACGAAACTCAGATGCATGTGTGGATACATAGACAACACCATGTCCCTAGTAAGCCTCTAGTTGACTAGCTCGTTGATCAATAGATGGTTACGGTTTCCTGACCATGGACATTGGATGTCGTTGATAATGGGATCACATCATTAGGAGAATGATGTGATGGACAAGACCCAATCCTAAGCCTAGCACAAGATCGTGTAGTTCGTTTGCTCAGAGCTTTTCTAATGTCAAGTATCATTTCCTTAGACCATGAGATTGTGCAACTCCCGGATACCGTAGGAATGCTTTGGGTGTACCAAGCGTCACAACGTAACTGGGTGACTATAAAGGTGCACTACAGGTATCTCCAAAAGTGTTAGTTGGGTTGGCACAAATCTTGACTGGGATTTGTCACTCCGTGTAAACGGAGAGGTATCTCTGGGCCCACTCGGTAGGACATCATCATAATGTGCACAATGTGACCAAGGAGTTGATCACGAGATGATGTGAGTTACGGAACGAGTAAAGAGACTTGCCGGTAACGAGATTGAACAAGGTATCGGGATACCGACGATCGAATCTCGGGCAAGTAGCATACCGATAGACAAAGGGAATTGTATACGGGATTGATTGAATCCCCGACATCGTGGTTCATCCAATGACATCATCGTGGAACATGTGGGAGCCAACATGGGTATCCAGATCCCGCTGTTGGTTATTGACCGGAGAATGTCTCGGTCATGTCTGCATGGTTCCCGAACCCGTAGGGTCTACACACTTAAGGTTCGATGATGCTAGGGTTATAGGGAATAGATATACGTGGTTACCGAATGTTGTTCGGAGTCCCGGATGAGATCCCAGACGTCACGAGGAGTTCCGGAATGGTCCGGAGGTAAAGATTTATATATGGGAAGTCCTGTTTTGGTCACCGGAAAAGTTTCGGGTGTTATCGGTAATGTACCGGGACCACCGGGAGGGTCCCGGGGGTCCACCAAGTGGGGCCACCAGCCCCAGAAGGCTGCGTGGGCCAAGTGTGGGAGGGGACCAGCCCCAGGTGGGCTGGTGCGCCCCCCCACCAAGGCCCAAGGCGCATGGGAGAGTGGGAGGGGGCAAACCCTAGGTCCAGATGGGCCTTAAGGCACACTCTAGTGGCGCCCCCCTCTCCCCCTCTTGGCCGCCACCCTAGATGGGATTGGGGCTGCCGCCACCCCTAGGGAGGGAACCCTAGGTGGGGGCGCAGCCCTCCCTTTCCCCCTATATATAGTGGAGGCAAAGGGGCAGCCCAACACACGAGAACCTCTCTCTCTTGGCGCAGTCCTATCCCTCTTCCTCCTCCTCTCCCGCGGTGCTTGGCGAAGCCCTGCAGGATTGCCACGCTCCTCCATCACCACCACACCGTCGTGCTGCTGCTGGATGGAGTCTTCCCCAACCTCTCCCTCTCACCTTGCTGGATCAAGGCGTGGGAGACGTCACCGGGCTGCACGTGTGTTGAACGCGGAGGCGCCGTGGTTCGGCGCTTAGATCGGAATCAACCGCGATTTGAATCGCTACGAGTACGACTCCCTCATCCGCATTCTTGCAATGCTTCCGCATCGCGATCTACAAGGGTATGTAGATGCACTCCCCTTCCCCTCGTTGCTAGATTACTCCATAGATTGATCTTGGTGATGCGTAGAAAATTCTGAATTTCTGCTACGTTCCCCAACAGTGGCATCATGAGCTAGGTCTATGCGTAGTTTCTATGCACGAGTAGAACACAAAGTAGTTGTGGGCGTCGATGTTGCCAATTCTTCTTGCCGCTACTAGTCTTATCTTGTTTCGGCGGCATTGTGGGATGAAGCGGCCCGGACCGACCTTACACGTACGCTTACGTGAGACAGGTTCCACCGACTGACATGCACTAGTTGCATAAGGTGGCTAGAGGGTGTCTGTCTCTCCCACTTTAGTCGGAACGGATTCGATGAAAAGGGTCCTTATGAAGGGTAAATAGAAATTGGCATATCACGTTGTGGTTTTACGTAGGTAAGAAACGTTCTTGCTAGAAACCTATACAAGCCACGTAAAAACTTGCAACAACAATTAGAGGACGTCTAATAGGGATCACGACTTGCATGTCGATGAGTATGACAACCGGCAGGAGCCATAGGAGTTGTCTTTATTTTTTGCATGACCTGCGTGTCATTGAATAACGCCTTGTAAATTACTTTACTTTATTGCTAAGCGCGTTAGCCATAGAAGTAGAAGTAATCGTTGGCGTGACAACTTCATGAAGACACAATGATGGAGATCATGGTGTCATGCCGGTGACAAAGATGATCATGGTGCCCCGAAGATGGAGATCAAAGGAGCAAAATGATATTGGCCATATCATGTCACTATTTGATTGCATGTGATGTTTATCATGTTATGCATCTTATTTGCTTAGAACGACAGTAGTAAGTAAGATGACCCCTCACTAAAAATTTCAAGAGACATGTTCCCCCTAACTGTGCACCGTTGCGAAGGTTCGTTGTTTCGAAGCACCACGTGATGATCGGGTGTGATAGATTCTAATGTTCGAATACAACGGGTGTTGACGAGCCTAGCATGTACAGACATGGCCTCGGAACACATGCAAAACACTTAGGTTGACTTGACGAGCCTAGCATGTACAGACATGGCCTCGGAACACAAGAGATCGAAAGATCGAACATGAGTCATATAGTAGATACGATCAACATGGAGATGTTCACCGATGATGACTAGTCCGTCTCACGTGATGATCGAACACGGCCTAGTTTGACTCGGATCATGTATCACTTAGATGACTAGAGGGATGTCTATCTGAGTGGGAGTTCATAATCAGATGAACTTCATTATCATGAACATAGTCAAAAGGTCTTTGCAAATTATGTCATACGCTTTAGTTCTACTATTTAAGATATGTTCCTAGAGAAAAATTTAGTTGAAAGTTGGTAGTAGCAATTATGCGGACTGGGTCCGTAAACTGAGGATTGTCCTCATTGCTGCACAGAAGGCTTATGTCCTTAATGCACCGCTCGGTGTGCTGAACCTCAGCGTCGTCTGTAGATGTTGCGGAACATCTGACATACATGTTTTGATAACTACGTGATAGTTCAATGCGTAATGCTAACGGTTTAGAATTGTGGCACCAAAGACGGTTTTGAAACATCGTAGAACATATGAGATGTTCTGAAGACTGAAATTGGGATTTTAGACTAGTGCCCACGTCAAGAGGTATGAGACCTCTGACAAGTTTCTTAAGCCTGCAGACTAAGGGAGAAAAGCTCAATCGTTGAGCAAGTGCTCAGATTGTCTGAGTGCCACAATCGCTTGAATCGAGTGGGAGTTAATCTTCCAGATGAGATAGTGATGGTTCTCCATAGTCACTACCACCAAGCTATTAGAGCTTCATGATGAACTATAACATATCAGGGATAGATATGATGATCCTTGAGCTATTCGCGATGTTTGACACCGTGAAAGTAGAAATCAAGAAGGAGCATCAATTGTTGATGGTTAGTAAAACCACTAGTTTCCAGAAGGGCAAGGGCAAAAGGGATACTTCATGAAACAGCAAATCATTTGCTGCTCTAGTGAAGAATCCCAAGGTTGAACCCAAACCTGAGACTAAGTGCTTCTGTAATGAGGGGAACGGTCACTGAAGCAGTACTACCCTAGATACTTGGTAGATGAGAAGGCAGGCAAGGTCGACAGAAGTATATTGGATATACATTATATGAATGTGTACTTTACTAGTACTCCTAGCAGCACCAGGGTATTAGATACCGGTTCGGTTGCTAAGTGTTAGTAACTCGAAATAAAAGCTGCGGAATAAATGGAGACTGGCTAAAGGTGAGATGACGATGTGTGTTGGAAGTGTTTCCAAGGTTGATGTGATCAAGCATCGCATGCTCCCTCTACCATCGAGATTTGGTGTTTGCGTTGAGCATGATTGGATTATGTTTATCGCAATACGGTTACTCATTTAAGGAGAATAATGGTTACTCTGTTTATTTGAATAATACCTTCAATGGTCTTGCACCTAAAATGAATCTCGATCGTAGTGATACACATGATCAGGCCAAAAGATATAAGATAGTAATGATAGTACCACATACTTGTGGCACTGCCACTTGAGTCATATTGGTATAGAACGCATGAAGAAGCTCCATGTAGATGGATCTTTGGACTCACTCGTTTTTGAAAAGATTGAGACATGCGAATCATGTCTATTGGTATATATGCATGAAGAAACTCCATGCAGATGGATCATTTGGACTCACTTGATTTTGAATCACTTGAGACATGCAAATCATACCACATGGGCAAGATGACTGAAAGGCCTCGTTTTCAGTAAGATGGAACAAGAGAGCAACTTATTAGAAGTAATAAATTTTGATGTATGCAGTCCAATGAGTGCTGAGGCATGCAGTTGATATCATTATGTTCTTACTTCACAGATGATTTGAGTAGATGCTGAGTGTATTTACTTGATGAAACACAAGTCTGAATTATTGAAAGGTTCAAGTAATTTCAGAGTGAAGTTGAAGATCGTCGTGACAAGAGGATAAAATGTCTGTGATATGATCATAGAGATGAGTATCTGAGTTACGAGTTTGGCACACAATTAAGACATTGTGGAAAGTGTTTCACAATTAATACCGCCTGGAACACCATAGTGTGATGGTGTGTCCGAACATCATAACTGCACCCTATTGGATATGGTGCATACCATGATGTCTCTTATCGAATTACCACTATCGTTTATGGGTTAGGCATTAGAGATAACCGCATTCACTTTAAAAGGGGCACCACGCAATTCCGTTGAGACGACACCGTTTAGAGAAACCTAAGTTGTCGTTTCTTAAAAGTTTGGGGCTGCGAAGCTTATGTGAAAAAGTTTCAGGCTGATAAGCTCAAACCCAAAGCGGATAAATACATCTTCATAAGAATACCCAAAACAGTTGGGTATACCTCCTATTTCAGATCTGGAAGCAAAAGTAATTGCTTCTAGAAACGAGTCCTTTCTCGAGGAAAAGTTTCTCTTGAAAGAATTGAGTGGGAGGATGGTGGAGACTTGATAAGGTTATTGAACCGTCACTTCAACTAGTGTGTAGCAGGGCACAGGAAGTAGTTCCTGTGGCACCTACACCAATTGAAGTGGAAGCTTATGATAGTGATCATGAAACTTCGGATCAAGTCACTACCAAACCTCGTAGGACGACGAGGATGCGTGCTACTTCAGAGTGGTACGTGATCCTGTCTGAGATATCATGTTGTTGGACAATACTGAACCTACGACCTATGGAGAAGCGATGGTGGGCCCATATTCCGACAAATGGTTAGAAGCCCTGAAATCCGAGATAAATGGATCTTTGAGAAGAAGACGGACGTGGACGGTAATGTTACCGTCTATGAAGCTCGACTTGTGGCAAAGAGTATTTCACAAGTTCAAGGAGTTGACTACGATGAGATTTTCTAATCCGTAGCGATGCATAAGTTCGTCAGAATCATGTTAGCACTAGCTGCATTTATGAAATCTGGCAGATGGATGTCAAAACAAGTTTCCTTACCAGTTTTCGTAAGGAAAGGTTGTATGTGATACAATCAGAAAGGTTTTGTCGATCTTAAGGATGCTAAAAGGTATGCTAGCTCCAGCGATCCTTCCATGGATTAGAGCAAGCATCTCAGAGTCAGAATATACGCTTTGATGGAGTGATCAAAGTTTTTGGGTTTATACAAAGTTTGTTAGAAACTTGTATTTACAATAAAGTGAGTGGGAGCACTACAACATTTCTGATAAGTATATGTGAATGACATATTGTTGATCCGAAATGATGTAATATTTCTGGAAAGCATAAAGGGTTGTTTGAAAGGAGTTTTTCAAAAGAAGACCTGGATAAAGCTGCTTACATATTGGGCATCAAGATCTATAGAGATAGATCAAGACGCCCATGATACTTTCAAAGGACGCACACCTTGACATGATTTTGAAAGAGTTCAAAATAGATCAGCAAAGAAGGAGGTCTTGGCTGTGTTACAAGGTGTGAGTATTGAGTAAGACTCAAGACCTGACCACAGCAGAAGAGAGAGAAAGGACGAAGGTCGTCCCCTATGGTTTAGACATAGGCTCTACAGTATGCTATGCTGTGTACCGCACATGAAGTGTGCCTTGCCATGAGTTGGTCAAGGGGTACAATAGTGATCCGGGAATGGATCACATGACAGCGGTCGAACTTATCCTTAGTATCTAGTGGACTAAGGAATTTTCTCGATTATGGAGGTGAAAAGGAGTTCGTCGTAAAGGGTTACGTCGATGCGAACTTTGACACTAATCCGGATGACTCTGAGTAGTAAACCGGATTCGTATAGTAGAGCAATTATTTGAAATGGCTCCAAATAGCGCGTGGTAGCATCCACAAGATGACATAGATATTCGTAAAGCACACACGGATCTGAAAGGTTCAGAACCGTTAACTAATAACCTCTCTCACAAGCATAACATGATCAAACCAGAACTCATTGAGTGTTAATCACATAGTGATGTGAACTAGATTGTTGACTCTAGTAAACTCTTTGGATGTTGGTCACATGGTGATGTGACCTATGATGTTAATCACATGATGATGTGGACTAGATTATTGACTCTAGTGCAAGTGGGAGACTGTTGGAAATATGCCCTAGAGGCAATAATAAATAGGTTATTATTATATTTCCTTGTTCATGATAATCGTTTATTATCCATGCTAGAATTGTATTGATACGAAACTCAGATGCATGTGTGGATACATAGACAACACCATGTCCCTAGTAAGCCTCTAGTTGACTAGCTCGTTGATCAATAGATGGTTACGGTTTCCTGACCATGGACATTGGATGTCGTTGATAACGGGATCACATCATTAGGAGAATGATGTGATGGACAAGAGCCAATCCTAAGCCTAGCACAAGATCGTGTAGTTCGTTTGCTCAGAGCTTTTCTAATGTCAAGTATCATTTCCTTAGACCATGAGATTGTGCAACTCCCGGATACCGTAGGAATTCTTTGGGTGTACCAAACGTCACAACGTAACTGGGTGACTATAAAGGTGCACTACAGGTATCTCCGAAAGTGTCTGTTGGGTTGGCACGAATCGAGACTGGGATTTGTCACTCCGTGTAAACGGAGAGGTATCTCTGGGCCCACTCGGTAGGACATCATCATAATGTGCACAATGTGACCAAGGAGTTGATCACGGGATGATGTGAGTTACGGAATGAGTAAAGAGACTTGCCGGTAACGAGATTGAACAAGGTATCGGGATACCGACGATCGAATCTCGGGCAAGTAGCATACCGATAGACAAAGGGAATTGTATACGGGATTGATTGAATCCCCGACATCGTGGTTCATCCGATGACATCATCGTGGAACATGTGGGAGCCAACATGGGTATACAGATCCCGCTGTTGGTTATTGACCGGAGAACGTCTCGGTCATGTCTGCATGGTTCCCGAACCCGTAGGGTCTACACACTTAAGGTTCGATGATGCTAGGGTTATAGGGAATAGATATACGTGGTTACCGAATGTTGTTCGGAGTCCCGGATGAGATCCCAGACGTCACGAGGAGTTCCTGAATGGTCCGGAGGTAAAGATTTATATATGGGAAGTCCTGTTTTGGTCACCGGAAAAGTTTCGGGTGTTATCGGTAATGTACCGGGACCACCGGGAGGGTCCCGGGGGTCCACCAAGTGGGGCCACCAGGCCCAGAAGGCTGTGTGGGCCAAGTGTGGGAGGGGACCAGCCCCAGGTGGGCTAGTGCGCCCCCCACCAAGGCCCAAGGCGCATGGGAGAGTGGGAGGGGGCAAACCCTAGGTCCAGATGGGCCTTAAGGCCCACCCTAGTGGCGCCCCCCCTCTCCCCCTCTTGGCCGCCACCCTAGATGGGATTGGGGCTGCCGCCACCCCTAGGGAGGGAACCCTAGGTGGGGGCGCAGCCCTCCCTCTCCCCCTATATATAGTGGAGGCAAAGGGGCAGCCCAACACACGAGAACCTCTCTCTCTTGGCGCAGCCCTATCCCTCTTCCTCCTCTCCCGCGGTGCTTGGCGAAGCCCTGCAGGATTGCCACGCTCCTCCATCACCACCACGCTGTCGTGCTGCTGCTGGATGGAGTCTTCCCCAACCTCTCCCTCTCACCTTGCTGGATCAAGGCGTGGGAGACGTCACCGGACTGCACGTGTGTTGAACGCGGAGGCGCCGTGGTTCGGCGCTTAGATCGGAATCAACCGCGATCTGAATCGCTACGAGTATGACTCCCTCATCCGCATTCTTGCAACGCTTCCGCATCGCGATCTACAAGGGTATGTAGATGCACTCCCCTTCCCCTCGTTGCTAGATTACTCCATAGATTGATCTTGGTGATGCGTAGAAAATTTTGAATTTCGGCTACGTTCCCCAACAGATTGATCTTCCTATGTAGTTACGTCTCCTTACCACAGACACATCGTCCCCCCTCATCATTCGTGAATGCCTCCTGACCGGCACACGCACGTGCACACACAACAAGCAGCCATCTCCTCTCTTATTGATATTGCGGGCGTGCCCTCCGTTTGTCTAGCAAGCCTATCCCACCATTTGTTAGAAGCAACTCCACTACCACCCCCTCCAACACTCTAGCTCTGTCTCTCTCCCAACCTTATTCCTCTCCTGCACATATGCATGGATGCCGATCGATCTCCCTTAATACATTAATTGAGTTTCTGGACTTTTAATGTGCATAATCTAAATATGAATTGCATGCACATGCTCCGGTGCACCAAAGTGGGTTGAAAAATCACATGTGTGTCCTTGGTTGAATTTCTAGGTCCCATGGAAGAAATGAGAATGAAATTCAAACTTCTGGGCGTCATGACTCGGCCGAGAACATCGAGAAACTTTGATTTTAAATTCATGTAAATCCAAAACTCGCCTGGAAATCATGAAACTTGGCATGGTGTCATGTCATGGCACTAACATGTTGTGGTAAAAAATTGGGCCGATTTGGAAGCTCGTGGTTCTAAGAGGGAACGTGCCACCTTTGAGTGTGAAACGATATACGCTGCCCCCCTTGAGTTTCTTAACAAAGGCAACATAGAACTACATTAGTGCCCTGTTAAATTTTGGAATTATTCCGGGTTCGTTTGTCGTTTTTATACATTAATTGAGTTTCTGGTCATTTAATGTGCATAAGTCAAATTTGAACTACAAGCACATGCTCTCATGCACCAAAGTTGGTTGAAAAATCACATTTGTGTCCTCGGGTGAATTTCTAGGTCCCATGCAAGAAATGAGAATAAAATTAAAACATCTGGGCATCGTGGCTCGGCCGAGAACATTGAGAAACATGGTTTTAAAATTCTTGTAAATCCAAAACACGTCTGAAAATCATGAAACTTGGCATGGATGTCATGTCATGGTACTACCATGTTGTGGTAAAAAAATTGGCCGAATAGGAACAAATTTTGGTATAAGCTTCTTGCAAACCGAAGCTTCTCTCAAGAAGGCTCGTGGTTCTGAGAGGAACGTGCCACCTTTGAGTGCGAAACGATATACGTTGTCCCCCTTGAGTTTATTTACAAAGGCAACATAGAACTACATGAGTGCCCTGTTAAATTTTGGAATTATTCCGGCTTTGTTTGGCCTTATTTACACATTAATTGAGTTTTCGGTCATTTAATGTGCATAATTCAAATTTTAACTACAAGCACATGCTCCCGTGCACCAAAGTTGGTTGAAAAATCACATTTGTGTCCTCGGGTGAATTTCTACTCCCTCCTTCCATCTATATAGGTCCTAATGCGTTTTTCGAGGCTAACTTTGACCAAACGTTAGAGCAATAATATATGACATGCAACTTACACAAAGCATACCTTCAAATTTGTATGTCAAAGGAGCTTCCAATAATATAATTTTCATAGTATACATCTCATGTGCTATTAATCTTGTCAATAGTCAAAGGTTGTCTTGAAAAACACATTAGGCCCTATATAGATGGAAGGAGGGAGTAGGTCCCATGCAAAAAATGAGAATAAAATTCAAACATCTGGGCATCGTGGCTCGGTCGAGAACATTGAGAAACTTGGTTTTAAAATCATGAAACTTGGCATGGTGTCATGTCATGGTAGTACCATGCCGTGGTAAAAAAATTGGCCGAATAGGAACAAATTTTGGTATAAGCTTCTTGCAAATCGGAGCTTCTCTCAAGAAGGCTCGTGGTTCTGGGAGGGAACGTGTCACCTTTGTGTGCATAATTCAAATTTGAAATACAAGCACATGTTCCAGTGCACCAAAGTTGGTTGAAAAATCACATGTGTGTCCTCGGGTAAATTTCTAGGTTCCATGCAAGAAATGGGAATGAAATTCAAAATTCTGGGCGTCGTGGCTGGGTTGGAAACATTGAGAAACTTAGTTTTTTAATTCCTGTAAATCCAAAACACGCATGAAAATAATGAAACTTGGCTTGGTGCCATGACATGGCACCAACATGCTGTGGTAAATTTGCAGTCCGATTTGGGAAGGCGCACACATTAACAATCAACAAAGTCATTTTGGAACAAGTGCTGTCACGTTACAATCGGAAACACAAGTATTATTGAAACCGTGGGCGTTCTACTTACTAGTACCATTTACGTGCCGCCACGCGTCCCCATTTTTTATTAGCTAGGAGGCGCCGTGCAGGGTAGCTATTTGAGTACGAGAGGCGTGCGATCAGACCCCTGCGCGTGCTTATCGGGAGGAGAGCCCTTTGACCTCCATCTGCCGTCCACCTCTCTCCCAAGGTCTCCATTAATGGCGCCCGAGCCTCTGTTTAATGGCGTGGCTATGTCTCACTCGACTGAGATTTAAGAGAGAAAAAAGAAAATCTGAAAGCACGGATCTTGATGTAAGATCCGACGGACCTATATAGCATCTACTGCGACTTATAGCAAGACTGATGAATATATAAGGACGCGGCAGTCCGCGCAGGCCAGGTGCCCTCCCTTGCACTGCAGAAATCAATCGAACAGCACATCAATCAAGAAACCTGCACCTTGCTCAATCAGCCGAACGGACGAGGTGTATTCGAACCTCATACACTGGAGGCGTCAAGGGGCGGAGGCACAAGGGGCAGTGGAGCACGGTGAGGTCCATCGAGACCTTAGAGAGCTCCATCGTCGGGTCCTGTTCGGTCTGCATGATCTCGCCCTCCTCGTGCACAACCATCTCTCGACTTGGGCCGGGGTATTACAAAGCTTTACCGTCACATATTTTATACTACTTCAAGGTGCATTAAATCAACACATGCAAGTATCAAAAGGAGAGTCACGGCATGCATGCATGCGTTGTAATTAATGCATCGGTAAACGCAAATTATTGAAATATATCGAGTGCAGTGCTTTGATGTGTCGCGTCAACTCGTACATCAACGAGAAGTTTGATTATCCTCTCCCTCGCGGACTTAACTGCACCTGCCTTTGGCTGTATGACAGGTTGGCCACACACCTGTCGGGCCCACCTGTCATACACGCAAAGGCAGGAGCGTCCCTCCCTCGCCCATGAGCGTGGTGGCTGGCAAGACTAGGAGAAGCTTTCGCTACACGCTCTCCCTCCCGCACGCGGTGGACATGCAGCAGTTCAATCGGTGTCAGATGGCCAGAAGCGTACTGTAGTACTCCTCCAGTGCAGTAGTACTCCATCATTGTTCGACTTCCCGAAGAGGCGAAGAGCCAAGCGCAGCCCGGACGCTCGTGTGGCAGTTTCATGTGTAGAGTAGTCTAGGATAGCGTGTACCGTGCCTGTAAGCTTAAAATCGTTGGGGTCGGCTCCATGCTATGTGGCCGTCTCGAAGTTTTTAAAATAAAATAAAATAGTCTTCTGGCCCTACCTGACACCCTGGTGATTGTAGTTTGCACGCTCATCTGGTCAAGATAGGAATATATATTTTAATTTGTTTTTTTTCAAAAAGGGGGGACTCCCCGGCCTCTGCATCAGAACGATGCATACGGCCACATATATTTTAATTTGTGGTGGGTAAATGTTAGAGGTTGCAGCAAATATATTGTACACTGCGGGTCTTTCAGCCAAGTTTAGAGGCAAGCATGTGGGGCCAGTGCTATGATGTGTCGCGTCAACTCGTACAACGAGGAGAAGCTTGATTTTACTACACGCCTTCTCCCTCACCCATGCGCGCGGTTGCTCGCAAACGAGGACAGGCTTTTGCTTAGTAGTACTTCTACAACAAGCTATCCGTCCCGCTCGCGGTGGACGGACATGCAGCAGTGGATTCGACACTGTAGAAGCAGTAGTAGTAACATCATTGTTCGTCTTCTCGAAGAGGCGAAGAGCCAAGCGCAAACCGAACGTTGCAGTTGCGAACATTGGAGCACGCATATAGCCAGGCTCTTGCATGAGACAAAATTGCTATGTGAGCCCACTATTGTACTAGTACGTACAACTACTTGCTAGTATAGCCCTGTAAACCAGAAAGGAGTATTTGCCCTTCTAGAGATTTCAACAAGTGACTAGACTACACCGAGACGGAGTACATATGGAGCAAAATGAGTGAATCTGCACCGTAAATAAATACGTACTAGTTCTATCGTTTTCCTCTCCGAGGTGCACAATATTGAGTATACTGACTAGTCTCTTTTTGACACGCATTTACGTTTTTTTACACAGTACAGACGCAAGCGCTCATATACACGCGCATACACTCACCCCTATGAACGCACACACGCACGGCACTATCATCTTGAAATTTACGAAGTCACCATAGGCACCTCGTCGTCGACGGGTCCATAGGTGCTTGAATGCCAAGGAGGGAGAGGGTAGCGGTTCCGGAGACGTTGAACGGTCAATGATGCATCCTCAATTACATGCAGAGAGAATTAATTGGAGAAGCAGAATAGAGCCAGCACGATGTGAATGCAACAGAGTTTGGACTCTCATATAATAAAGGCGCCCCACCACTCCAATCCATCTACTCCCAAGTCTCTGCGCAACACTGCTCACTCCAATCCAAGACCAAGTGACCAGAAGCCACAAGCACCTATGGAGGCGATGGACGCGAGCGGCAGTCGGCTGTGCCAAATCATCCAAGGCGCCGGCCTGCGGCCCCGCACCGCGCAGCGTTTCCAGACGGTGCTGGCGACCGCAGGCATCGTAGCCCTCGCCGACGCCGGCTTCGCCTCTCGCATGGACGACATGATGGTCAACTCCATCCGCAAGTTCACCGCCGTCAAGAAGCGCGCGGACGACCTTGCCGTACTGCTCCAGCCCGCGCGCCCAGGCTCCTCATTGCCTGCCACCCTCATCGGCCTCCATGGTGACGAACTCTTTCAAGCCCTGGTGGCCCTGCAGGTGCCGGAGGTCGCGACGAAGAATGTGCACCTCGAGGCCGCGCTCGCCGCGCAGCGCCTCGCCATGCAAGAAACCGTCGACCTGCACATCCACGTCTACGCCTCGACGGTGTAGAGTGCCCTGAGGTTGAGCACACAGATGATCTACGTACGTTCAAATACGATCAACCGTGCGACAGCAGTTCCAAATCGAGAGGGAAAGGCGAAGAGTCGGTGGACGGTTGCCAGTTTGCCACGGTACACGAAGAGGCGCCCCGGCCTACACGTCCTTTCGGAAATTGTACAAAAGGACTCGCCGTCTTCTTACTGCACCTGCCTTTGGGTGTATGACACGTGGGTCCAACGGGTGGCTGGCCAACCTGTCATACAGCCAAAGGCAGGTGCAGTAGAGGGGCGAGGAGTAGATGGCCAACACGCACGTGAATTCAACGCAGTCTGCACTTCTCATATAAAGGCTCCCGCCAGTCCAATCTACGAAATCCTACGCACCTACGCACCTAAGGGCAAGAGTGATCACTCCAATCGCAAGATCAGTTGACTAGAAGCTAGACCCATGGAGGCGATGAGCGCGAGCATCAGCCGGCTGTGCCAGATGGTCCACGACGCCGGCCTGCATCCTGGCACCGAGGAATGTCTCCAGGTAGTGCTTGAGGCCGCCAGGGCGAGGGGCCGCTTGGACGACAGCTTCGTCTCCTTGTTCGACGAGGTCCTCGTCGGCTTCCTCGACAAGTTCACCGTCGTCAAGAAGCTCGCGGACGACCTTGACGTACGCCTCCAGCCCACGCGCCCAGGCTCTGCGATGCCTGCCACCCTCAACAGCCTCTATGGTGACAACCTCTTCGACGCACTGGTGGCCCTGCGACTGCCCGCCGTCGCGCCGGAGAATGTCCGCCTCGAGGTCGCGCTCGCCGCGCAGCGCCTGGCGCAGCAAGACACCATCGACATAATCACCCACGTCTACGCGCAAATCGTCCACAAGGACTACTACATGCAAGAGGAGGACGATAGGACGCTGGCCTTCTTGGACCGCAGGGCAACCTTGGACGGCATTGTTTAGAAGCACGTTGAGCTTGCCGCCAACGCCGCTGCTCCTCACACGTCGGTTGGTGACCCGGTGCACTAGGGCGTGAGGATGTCGTTGATGGATCCGTATGTATCTTTATCTTTCCGTCAAATCCATGTAGTAGTATATGGTACTACTAGTAATTATCTTACCTTTCGCATCAACTTCATAATTTTCCTACGTACTCCATGCATGAACCGTGCCAGAACCAAACTTCTCATTACTCTAGGGAAAATCGTTATTTCTATCTATCGGTCGCCCCATGGAGCAGAACCAAATTTTACAAGTTACAAGTTCAAAAGGAAAAGCCTGCCGTGTTCGCGTCGCACCCCCACACGGTTTGTCCGGCACGCCGCTCAAGGGGGAATGCGTGCTGTGTTGCATTTTCACTTACAAGTGGGACCGCAGTTGAGCAAACCGACTATCGGCAAACCCCCACCCCGCCCACCGCGCGATGGCTGAGAAAACAGGAGGGAGAAGAGATGGCTGTAGCTAGCACGGACTCCAAGAAAATTGGTGTCGGATGGGACTCGTGTGGGTGGCGTGTGCCGTACTGCTAGACATGAATGCTAGTTATGGCCCATGCCACCCCACTATATCGAGGTGCTGGTTACTCCACTATATCGAGTACGTAGAACAAATTTCCTGGAGTCCGTGCTCGGCCCTCCTCTATCTCTCTTCTCAGCCAGCCAGCAGACGCGCGGAGCCCATCGTCTGTTTGCTCATATGCGGTCCCACATGTCAGTGAAAACGCAAGAGGACCCACTGAACCTGCACATCTTTCACCTCGACGTGCTGGTGATGAAAAACAAATCCAATAAAGATCTTCGGTGGCCGCTTTTGGAGTTACTCAAGAGTAGTAAGATTCTATTTACAGTTTAACCCAAGATGCACATCACGTGGCTTCACCTACCACTCTATTTTCTTGCATGACACGACCTGGATGCTGGATGTCCCACGTGTCGGCAAAAGGAGGAAGAACTCGACCAAATCTTCGGTTGTGCTCTCGGATTAGACTAGTTGTGCTAACTTAAAATTTTATTGTGTAGAATGGATGCAAGTTTTGGTATTGGGAAGAAGAGTACAATGATATATTGATAGAGCACAATTTAGTAGATGTTCTAGCACTTTTAGCTAGCATAGAGGCTAGAGATGAGACTAGTGCACTTGTTGATAGAATAGAGGCTAGACACGTCTACTTCTTTACACTCGAAGAAGAAAGAAGCACGCAAGATCGAGCCTCCGCAGATCAACAATGAATGCATCGAGAAGGCACTAATCCAACTTACAGGAGCAGTTATGGAAGTTGGATATCTTCTAAAATGTATTCTTGTGGTTCTTGTTTTCTTTGGTCTTGCTTTTCTAGTCAAAATTTTGGTGATGTATTTCCATGTACCAAAAAATCAATGATGAAAAAAAGATATGTGAATAGTGCACGTACTCAATGACAGAGCACGGGATGGTAGCCATGGACATGGTCGGCCCTTTTTGAAGAGAGTACTAATAAATAACTTTGATGTGTCCCGTCAACTCGCAGAACGACGAGAAGCTTGCTTACTACGCCTTCTCCCTCGCCAACGCGTGCGCGGTGGCTCGCAGCACGAGGAGAAACTTTTGCTTACAAGCGGTGGACGTGCAGCAGTTCATTTGGTGTCAGATTGCCAGAAGTACTACTGTAGTACCATCATTATTGTTCGACTTCCGGAAGAGGAGAAGAGCCAAGCGCAAGGTCACCTACTAACCTAGTACAGTACTACTATAGCCAAAGCTGGTCCACCTTTTTAGAGCATGGTTAATAAATATAGGCGGCTCTTGCAGCGGCACATCATTTAGAGCAAGTACTCTCTTCGTAGGAACAAAGGAAGTGAAACAAAAGTTGGAGTGGATGCTAGATTGCCAATTAAAAGATGATTACATAGGAAAAAAATCCTATAGCATTCTATCCTATGAATCAAACGACCAATGTAGGAAAATTATGAGGGGGGTCTCTCCAACAGTGTTCCTGGGCTCGCACCTAACATCACGGTGGTCGAACTTGGAGTCATTCATCTGGTACACGTGGCATCTCAGATCTGGACACAAGGTGACGCGACCTCTCACTTCCTCCGCCATTTGAAGCGGCGCGCCGGTGGAGGGCTAGCATACTCCAATATTAGGTTGGCTCTATGTGATGTGGCAACTTCATATACTAACCGGATGCTGGCTATACTACTACGGTACTCACACTCCAAGAAGTGACTCGAAAACCATTCATAAATTGAGTCTATGACATGCATTCGCAACTGAAATGTACCATTCATTAAATACAACAAGTCATCAACACACAACGACAACGAGGATACATGTTGGATTATAGATTATTTCCAACAAAACATTCTAGCAAATACTAAAGTTTTCATCACACAACAAATAACAAGCAATGAAATGAACTTCAACTCAACCAATCCTCGGCGTTGGAAACGCTTGCTTTGAACCATAGGTGCTCTGGGAAGGGCCAGCTATTGTCAATATCGAGAGCAACGCAGGACTGATCATCCAGGCTGAAGCGGCATATATCAGGACCAGGGTAGGGAACCACCGAAATGTCCGAGGTATAGATACAGTTGCTTCTCATAAATGGTAGTAACGTTGTGTCAACAGCAGCTGGATCGCCTTTCACCATCATTGGATAGTTTGGTCCAAGGAAGAGCGAGTTTGTTCCAAGACTATCAATACTGAACCAGGGAGAAGGTGTTTGCGCTAGCACACTAGTATCCGTCCTGAATACCATGCAACGGGTGTTGGAATAGGTCAGGAGAGGGCGACCATGGGAGACAACACCTGCTTCCTCAGTAGTAACAGTCTGAGTGCACTGTATACAGACAAGAAGAGGTGATCCATCGGAATTAGTTGCCAGGCGCCACTGAGTATATAAGTTCTGCTCCTCCTCATGCTCGTGATCATCACCATCGTCATCTCCCCCTTGCTTATAAATTTTTCAAGTATAGGTGGTGGAATGTTCACAGGACCTTGGAAACACAAGAAGAAGGTTAATTAGTAAAGGGAAACTTGCTAACCCGCATGCATGTGGATGAAACAATTATAATTACGGTGGAAGACAAACGTACCGAAACTACGAGGATCCCATGCAAAAACAGTGCCACGAGTGGTGGCAGCAAACACAAGATCCTCGTATTCAATTGCATCACAGTACACATCCGTGTATAGAAACTGATTTTTGAGCAATATCCATCCAGTCGAACCACGAAGGACGGCAACAAGCTTGTCGAAGATAGCAACAACTTGATAGTTCTTGTAATTCCAAGAGCGGTTGGGAACTCGACAAATTGCTATCTTCAGTAGACGACAGTCACCATGATCGTATTTGAACGTACGTAGATCATCTGTGTGCTCAACCTCAGGGCACTCGGAGATTTTTGGAAGTGGAATCCGCTGACGAGTGTACACATTCACAAGTTCCCACTCGCAATTGTACCCAATATAAACAACCCAATCTCCATTTGTGCCAGCCCAGGACTTACCCTTAAGCGATGGCATCTTGACATCACACGTATCATTATCAAGCGGCATCAACTTGCACAAGGCGAGGCCTCCGTCGTCCGCGCCCATGCGAACAGGCTTATAGCGAAGAAGATAAGGGAGATCAAACCGCTCCTGGACCCTTGGGTTCCTTGTAATGATGTTATTAGTTGAGTCGAGAATGGGCTTGAACGAACCTGCCATGCTAGCCGAGGTGATGACGTCGCACCGATCAATGAGTTCCCCCACCACGTCATCTTTCAGATCGGGGCAAGAATAACGGGGTCGTTTCCGGCTTGTTCCCTCCATGGAGAAGACGATCGAACAATGGCAGAAGGAAGGGTGAAGGCAAATGGAGGAGGGAGGAAGAGCGTGCGACAGCAGTTCCAAATCGAGAGGGAAAGGCGAAGAGTCGGTGGACGGTTGCCAGTTTGCCACGGTACACGAAGAGGCGCCCCGGCCTACACGTCCTTTCGGAAATTGTACAAAAGGACTCGCCGTCGTCTCACTGACATGTTGGAACGGGACCACATGTCAACGAAACATCGTGTGTAATTTCTCGTGCAAAATGCGATCTGGCCGCGTTGGCCCGAGGTGCCGCATTATTTCTCGACTTTATTTTTTTAATGGCGTGCCGTTCAGTTTTGAAGCACGACTAACTGGTACTGTTTGCAGAGAAAATATAAACTACTCTACCACTACTCCACCTCTAGTACTAGTAGTATAAAAAAGATATATAGGCTGGAGCTTCAGAGCTTTCTTGCTAAGGGCTGCCCACTTGCTTCTCACACTATCACCCTCTCTCCAGATCTAAAAAAGACGGCCTCTCTCTCCCTCCTCACCGGTGGTCACAGATCCGCCGGGGAAGAAAAGGACGTGCAGTGTTGACGCACTCGTCGTCGGCGAGCAAGGTCACGCACTGACGACAAGGCCGTCCTCTCAGACCTAGCGCCAGCCGACCCTCAGGTATGCTACCTCTTTTTGAACCATACCCTTGTTCTATTGCCCCATCTGCCATGTCGCTGCATGTGGATCTTTTTCCACTCCACCATCTTCCCAATTTGCTATCCTCTGCTCTGCTGGTCACGCAGACGAAAACCTTAATTTCACTATTAAAGGAAACCCTACTTCATGCAGACTAATCCATGTCTGGGTTGAATAAGGAAAGGAAGGGAGACTGTACTGTCCAAGAGAGTAGGCATCGAACCCGCATCTAGGTTGAGAAGGGGAAAATCAGTAGCCAAGGAATGAGTCTCGTGTCTCTTGGTTGAAGAAGGGTAGAAAGGCATGACAACGCAATAGAGAATGACCAGGTCGATCGGTTTGTTGTCCTCACATAGGAAAAAGGTGGCTAAACATAACAAAAATGGGACGTAATCCACATATGCTGCCTGGATATTTGTTGCTCTGGGCAACCATACCTCCCTCACCACTCTATGCGTCCGTGGAGGTACATCGTACTGGTGCGCCCACTGTCCGAATGGGCCTCGCATGCTCTTAGTCTAACTTTTTTGCTGTTAGTATAACGCCAGCAGTCAAGTCAAGCAATGCTACTGCTAAAGTGATGCCACATTTAACTAATGCCGCACTCAGTCTAATGCCACCGATAAATTTAAGCAATGCCATTTAATGTCACTGGATTATTTCAGGGTTAGCTGTTGATTGTGGATGTATTAAAGATTTTTCAACTAAGGCATTCTAATGATGTTGCACAGCCAGTATACCAACGATGAAACTTGTTACTACCTTCAGATTTTTGCACTGTTAATGCTTATAGATTACATACCTCACTTTCATGAGATAAGTTAATTTTTTGTACAGTGTCACCAAAATGCCAAGGCGCTGATGTCATTTTATTTTGGTTAAACTGCACAAAAAATTATGAAGACAAGAGGAAAGGTTAAGAGTGGGCACCTCCTCCTCCGGCTGTTCTCTTGATTCGTTCGATCAAGTTTTTATGTTTGATCGATTATCAAGATTGGGATAGCAATTTTCTGGCCAACACTAGGTGCTTCATTGCTTTGGTCTGATTATACAATGGGCATCATTTTGCCTAAGTTAAAGTTTGTATTCCGAAAATAGTCTCGCCGTGTGATCAAGAGAAGACCAAATCATATTGCAGTGGATGTTCCTCCATCATGTGTGGTTCATTCCCATGGTTCCAGCTGTTGGTGAAACCACTTACGTTTGCAAGAGGAATTGTAGACTTCACAAACAAATTTGTCATTCAGTCTGTACTGAATGTTGGCCAAGAGAAGCATCCATGTTAGTAGGAAGAACATATGTTTTTTCTAGATCTTTGCTTTTGGAGCTACATATTTGTATATGATCTGTGAATCATTGAGATGCATTAACATGTTGATCTTATGTATGGGAATCGTACTAGTTGGTTTTAGTTGTGGCTGATCTTTGCTTTTGGAGCTACATATTTGTATATGATCTGTGAATCATTGAGATGCATTAACAGTTCCTTATATCTGTTCGCTCAGTGTTTACAAGTTACCGATCGATCACTAGCTAGCCTACTAATGCGCTCCTGGCTGTTTTAGTTGCGACGCAAGATCCGAAGTGGCAGTTTTTTGAATAGAAATGCCTACCTCTGAAGAAACTGACAAGCTGCTCTGAAGAAAATGCCATGCGAATCTGAAGAAACTGCTAGCAAAAACGTTCGCAAATGCCCTTATCTCCCAGCTAAAGTTCATCAATTAATGCCCTCGGCTGCGACTCGTTGCATGCTGCTCCGCGTACTGGCTGCGAGCGATTTTGAGTGCCCGCATGCAGCCGGCCGTAATTAAGGCAGCTAACTGATGCGAAAAAAGATGCGCTTTAATTGTTGCGGGCCTTTTAAATCCGTGGAATCATTATTGACAAGGAGGGAGATGATTCGAGTGCACTCGTTTGACCGTAAGGCCGGCGTGCGACCCAGCACGGACGGGACGGGACGGCACAGTCAGAATTTCAGTTTCTCTAGTTTTCCACGGCAAGCTGGCGCGCTAAGCCATGCCTGCTTCATTATGCATTGAATTCCGATGACCGTCGCGCTACCTTCCGCTTATAAGTACTGTTTCTCGGCCTTCTATGGTGGCACCGTGACCCAACTCGCCCTATCCTCATAAGCCCCCACCGGCCCGACGTTGCTCGCCACTTATCCTCGCTCTCGCCACGTCCGCCATGCCCCCGCCCGTCCGCGATAGGCGTGGCCGGAGGCGGTCACCGCCGGAACTAGTGTTCGGTTTTTCACCGGAAGGCAGACGGAGGGAGGAGGCATTCTATCGGTCTTTAGATGGCAATGCGGAGATCGAGGACTTGTTGGAGCGCGACCGCCTGGCGGAGGAGCAGGAGTTGTTGGAGCGCGACCGCTTGGCGGATGAGCAGCGTATCGCCGATTTGCGCCGCCAGCGGGACATGGAGCAGCAGCGCACCGACGCTCTGAGTCGCGAGCAGAGCGCCCGCACGTGGGCCGACTACGTGGAGGCCGGCGCCCGGCAAATAGCCCTGGAGGCTGTCGGGCACGCACGCGTTCGCGACGCCGATTTTTACTACCAGCTCGTCAAGTGGGTTTCCCGCTTAGAAGCCGAAGCTTCGGTGGACCACGCCGGCATGGAAAGGGCCAACGCGCGCGAGCAACGCGCCCTATCGCACCTCTGGCAAGTCCGAGGCGAGGCGGAGGACGCCGGTGCCGGCGTTTAGCGTGTACCGCAGATGGCGGCCGGCATCGTCTAGTTAGCTAAGAGTAAGTTAGTACTTGTACGCTACTAGAGTATTAGTGGAAGTAGATAGTTAACTTGGCTATGATGGTTGTCAACGTGGAAGTTCAGTACTCTATATGTGGATCAGACCTGTTACTTTGCTCTGAATGTTGAACTTTCCGTTTGAACATATGGAATGGGCTGTTATTTTTTTAAATGGGTTGTATTTGTCCTCCACGGGTTTAGAGGCTGACTTGTGGGCCTACCAAGTTGACGCGTACACAACCAGGAGATGATTGTACGTGGAGAGGATGACAGCAGGGACCCGCCAAGGTCATGGCAGTACGCAAGCAAAGTGCCTCCTTATTTCAATCCAATAAAAAAATGGCTCCTCGTAATGGATTTCTGACATCTGGGTCCCATGCCATTGTCAACGTAGTCAATAAACGAGAGAGTTGCACAACGAGCGGCTGACATCAGGGACCCAGCAGCTCGCCCAGTTATTTTTGTTTTGGGTTAATTTGATAAATGCCACTCCAAATCTGGTGTTTCTAAGAAATGCCATTGCAATTTCCAAACTTTGAAAAATGCCATTTCATGCCATCCCCAGTGGCATTTTTCGAAGTCTGGAGTGGCGTTTTTCAAAGTTTGCAAATTGCAGTGGCGTTTTCCAAAGTTTGCAAAAATTGCAGTGGCATTTTTCAAAGTTTGGAAATTGCAGTGGCATTTTTATGAATCGCCATATTTGTTGTGGCATTTATCTAATTTGTTTTTGAGACGGAAGCAGGGTGTCAACTGGGCTGTGCGGGGCACTCTGGCATGTCTAGACAGCCTTCTCTTTTATGTTTACCACAGACCAGCCCAGTAGTTTTTTTCTTTCTGAAAATGGCTAGCCCAGTTTTTTTGTGATTTGCCAAGTAAGTCGCTTTGTCAGGCCTATTGGGCTGCAAATCTTTCAAGACGAGGAGAGCTTCATTCGGCTGGACGAGAAAATGGCCTATCAGTAATGAGAAATGGGCTGTACATTTTTAAAACACATCAAACCGGCAATTACTTTCAAATTTCTTTTTTTCATTTCAAGATTTTAAATTGCATTAATTTTTATGCGTGGACAATTTGTTGGATTTTATATTGATATACATTTATTTTTAAAATCAGTTTGAATGTGACTCGAAATTTCGGGATTAAAAACAGTTCGGACCGCACCGAAATATGCAACATTTCGTATAATTTTTTAACCGTGGCCACAATATGGGCTGTAATGCTAACAAAAAGAATATGGGCTCCAAAAGAAACCTTCAGAATTAGCAAATGGGCTGTAAATTATTAGAAATAATGGCAGATGGGTTGTATGCTGTTTTCCACAGATTTGAGGCTTTCCTAAAAAAAGGTTGACGCACAAGCAGTGACTGTTGGATGGCCATCCAACGGCCGTCGTGCTTCTTCAATCTCTGCTCTTCCTGCTCCAGCCGCTCAAACAAGCGCCGGCGGGACTGCCTGCTCCCTCCTCCCCGCGGCCGGCTCTGCTGCCGCGCAGGCCTCACCGCCCCACCGTACTCCCATCGCTGGCCTAGCCATCCCTTACTCACCCACACCTGCTGTTATTCTCCGGCGACGGCAGACGAACCAGTAAACCCTCGTACAGTCGTACTCCCCTCCGCGTGGGAAACAACTGCCGAGTCTTCCCTGCCTCCGTGTCGTTCCCTTCCTAGGCCTCGCCGTCGTCCACCGCCCTGGTGCTCTCGGCGCGGCCTGGTCAACATGGTCAACGACCGACATGCATCTGAAGTGGACTGTACGTGGAGAGGCCGACAGCTGGGTCCACGGCCGCACGCAAGGAAATGCCTCCTTATTACGCGCAAAATAATGATTCCTCCACCTGACATCAGGGACCCACCGAAAGGGCCTCTGTATTTCACGAAAAAAACGTTACCGCCGCTGACAGCTCGGACCCACCAGCTATATCTTCGCACGCAAGGAAGTGCCTCCTTATTACGCACAAAAAAATGAATACTCCCCCTGCTAGCTGGGACCCACCATGGTGGGAGGCTGACTTGTGGGCCTACTAAGTTGACTGGGACGGGGGCCTTTGTCAACTTTAGTCAATATGAACGATTCTAGCTCCAGTGACCGTACGATGTCCATCCAACGGCCGTAGTGCTTCTTCAACCTCTGGTCTTCTTGCTCCAGCCGCCCAAAGCAGCGCCGGTCGTGCCGCATGCTCCTGCCTCCCGTGGCCGGCTGTGCTGCCGCGGAGGCCTCACCGCCCCCTACTATTCCCACCGCTGGCCAGGCCCTGCGGCGACGGCAGCCTCACACCGCAGCCGAACCAGTGAACCCTCGTACTCCTCTCCGCGCGGGCTTCCACTGCCGCGTCTTCCCCGGCTCCCCGTCGTCCCCTTCCTAGGCCTCGCCGTCGTCCACCGCCCTGGTGCTCTCAGCGCGGCGTGGTCAATGTGGTCAAGGAACGACTTCCACCGGACGTGGACTGTACGTGGAGAGGCTGACAGCTGGGTCCACGGCCGCAGCAAGGAAGTGCCTCCTTATTACGCGGAAAATAATGATTCTTCCACCTGACAGCTGGGACCCACCGGACGGGCCACTGTATTTCACGAAAAAAAATGTTTCCCCCTGACTGCTGGGACCCACCAGCTACATCTTCGCACGCAAGGAAGTGCGTCCGGGCAAAAAAAAACGATTCGCCCCCTGACTGCTGGGACCCACCAGCTACATCTTCGCAGGCAAGGAAGTGCCTGACAGTCGGGACCCACCTGGTCGAAGCGTACGTAGAGTTGTCATTCTGGTCACGAACGTGTACGTACATATATACTGGTGGATGTAGAGGCGCGCACGTGTCGTAGTAGAGGCACGCACGTAGCATGTACACGTACGTACAATGGCCAGTGTGCAAGAAAGAAAATACGGCCACGTACGTACATACGGGCAGGGTCTCGAATGCCTACTCGCGCATACGAACGGCTAGGGCTCGTGTATATGGCTGGGTCGGAACAGAGAAACAGCGTCGTCGTCATGTTCATGGGGAGCCAACCGGCTGGGTCGGAACGTAATGCGTCGTCGTGTTCATCGGGAGGGCTTGGACGGAACAGCCGATGGAAACGAGGCCTGGCGTACCACAGAACGGAGGAAACGGCCTTGTGTTCGACCGGCCACGTTTGAAACGGGATCCTGTTCATCGGGAGGGGTCTGGCGTACCGCAAAACGGAGGAAACGGACCTCCTACGGTCGAAACGGGGGTCCTGTTGACCGGGAGGGGTGTGGCGTACCGCAAAACGGAGGAAACGGACTTGTGTTGGAGCGCTACGGTCGAAACGGGGGTCCTGTTCATCGGGAGGGGTGTGGCGTACTGCAAAACGGGACTCCACGGGATACTGTTCATCTCCACCGTCGACCCCCTCCAGCCTCCGCGGGCTACTGTTCATCCACCGTTGATCTCCTCCAGCCTCCACCTGCGACTGTTCATCCACGGGCTCCTGTTCATCCAGCCTCCACCACGCGCTACTCCACCGGCTACTATTCAACCAGCCCTCTGCACGGGCTTCTGTGCAACCACCCCTCCACGGGCTACTGTTCATCCAGCCCTCCACGGGGTGGTCCTGTTCATTCTGCCCTCCACGGGGTCCTGTTCATCCAGCCCCAACCGGCTCGATCGATCGGGGTCCTGTTCATCCAGAGGCAACACCACGAGGTCCTGTTCATCCACCCCCACCAGGAACTGTTCATCCAAACCCCCCAGCA
Source organism: Triticum aestivum (assembly GCF_018294505.1). Lineage (NCBI taxonomy): Eukaryota > Viridiplantae > Streptophyta > Magnoliopsida > Poales > Poaceae > Triticum > Triticum aestivum. The sequence continues at coordinate 110,423,961 of NC_057796.1, forward strand.
ACGCTCACTGTTCATCCAGAGGCAGCATCGATCAGCTTTAGTTAGCAGCAGTAGCGAAGGAATCGCTCGATCGGGTTCAGTTAACAGCCATCGATCGATCGCTCGGGTTCAGTAACGCGTAGCCTGCAGTGCAATCGCTCGGGTTCAGTTAGAGCCCAACGCCTCCCTCGGGTTCAGTTAGAGCCAACGCCTCGCACACACGCGCGTACGTGTACGAGAGAAACGCGCTCGCTCGGCCCCCGACCTCCCACCGTAACCGGGAACTCCCCGAAATTTTCCTCGGCCTCGCTTCTACCACAGTTTTTTCCGTCATGGACGGCCCAAAGAATGTCATGCAGCTGCGTCTCTGCCCCGCCCAGGACGAAAAGCCCATTTTCTGTCATGATTTTTTGTCATAGAAGTAGGAGCCCACCACATCTATGATGATACCGGGTTTTGTCACAATTATCGTCATAGAAGTGTCATATGTATGACAGAAAAAAATTCGTTCGGCCCAAAATGTCACGGATGTGTCTTTTTTTGTAGTGCATCTCTTTGGAATAGGCCGCCATGAGTTGGGCATGGGCGGCCGCGATCTGGGCTTGGACGGGCTCCGTTGTGGCAAGGTATGCAACGGAGGAACGGACGGCTGCTCGAATGCTCTTGGTGATTGCCAACTCTTCGGCCGTGGGTTGCCGATCGTTGTCAGAGAAGCTTCATTCGATTTGTGCGGTGATCGCCAGGAGCTGGGCGTGGGCGGCCTCGACATGGTCATGGGAGGCCTCCATCAGGGCTAAGGCTGCCGCTGCGGAATGGACAACTGTTGTGCCACTCTCGCCAGTTGTTATCCCCGAGGCAGATGTTGCTGCCGCCACCTGAAAAGCAACAGCGGCCGTTTGGGCTGCCTTGGCCGCCCGATCGCAGATTGCGGCCGCGCTCATGCACCTTGTTAGCACACGCATGTCGGCTGCGGCTGCGCTCTCGCCAGAGTGGGACACCGAAGTTGCCCTCACGACGCGGGTCCACGTCCCCATCTTTCACCGGCGACAGTTGAACAGTGAAATGATATTTGGGGAGCGAGCTGGTGTGCTTGACACGCCGGCTGTGGACTGTAGCCGACGCACCTTCTCGTGTAAGCCATAGGCGTACTATACTCCGACGGTGCTCCAAGATATTTTGTACTGCATCTCTCATGGTTGGTGATAATAAACTGTGTGGGATCTACCTGATTTTTCATCTTGATTTGAATTACATAATGGGGTCACAACGACAATGGAGGGTGTTTGAATTGCTAGAACTTTTATCTGCAGTTAACATGCAACTATATGTGTGTCGTAAAAAAATTGGAATTATTCAGGGTTCGTTTGGACATTTTATACATTAACTTGGTTTTCTAGCCATTTCAGGTGCACAATTCAAAATTAAAGTACATGCACATGCTCCGGTGCACCAACATGGGTTGTAAAATTATATATGTGTCCATGGGTTTATGCTTATGTCCCATGCAAGAAATGGGGATGAATTTCGAACACCACGGCATCGTGGCTCTCCGGCAAACGTTGAGGTACTTGCTTTTGTAGTTCTAGTAAATCTGAAACCTGTCTGAAATTCATGAACCTTGGGATGCTATCATGGAATGGCATCAACATAGTGGGATAAAAAATATTGTCTCATTTGGGGCAGGTTATGGTATAAGCTTCTCACAAACTAGAGCTTCTCACAAGAAGCCTCATGGTTCCGTTAGGGAAACGTGTCACCTTTGTGGACAAAACAATATTCGTCGCCTCTTCTTGCTTTCAATTTTTTCCTGGTGTCAACATAGAACAATAGGAGTGTCGTGTTAAATTTTGAAAATTTTCGGGGATCGTTTGGACATTTTTATATGTTAACTGAGTTTTCTAGGCATTTATGTGCATAATTCAAAATTGAATTACATGCACATGCTCCAGGGCATAAATATGGGTTGAAAAATCAAATGTGTGTCCTTGGTTGCAAACTTAGGTCACATGCAAGAAACAAGAATGAATGTCAAACACCCTGACACTGTCGCTCGGCCGCTAACATTGACATACAAGGTTTTAAAATTCTAGTAAATCGGAAACTCATCTGAAATTCATGAAACTTGACATGATATCATGGAACGACATCGACATGCCGTGGTAAATATATTGTCCCATTTGGGGCAGGTTTGGGTATAAGCTTCGCGCAAACCAGAGATTCTCTCACAACAAGCCTGATGGTTTCGGTAGGGAACGTGCCACCTTGGGGGACGAAACGATATCTGTTGCCTCTTCTTACTTTGAAATTTTCTCCCGTGTCAACATAGAACAACAGGAGTGTTGTGTCAATTTTTTGGGATTTTTCGGGGTTCGCTTGGACATTTTTATACATTAACTGAGTTTTCTATGTATTTATGTGCATAATTCAAATTTGAACTACATGCACATGCTCCAGTGCATATAAATGGGTTCAGAATTGAAATGTGTGTCCTTGGTTGCATGCTGAAGTCCCATGCAAGAAATGAGAATGAATGTCAAACACCTTGCCACCGTCGCTCGGCCGCTAACATTGAGATACATGGTTTTTAAATTCTAGTAAATCGAAAATGCGTCTGAAATTTATGAAACTTGACATGCTAGCATGGAACGACATCAACATGCCGTGGTAAAAATATTGTCCCATTTGGGGCAGGTTGGGGTATAAGATTCTCACAAACTAGAGCTTCTCACAACAAGCCTCATGGTTACGGTAGGGAACGTTTCACCTTTCTGGACGAAACGATATCCGTTGCCTCTTCTTGATTTTTTTTCTAGTGTCAACATAGAACAACATGAGTGTTGTGTTAATTATAGGAATTTTTTGGGGTTCGTTTGGACATTTTTATACATTAACTGAGTTTTCTATGCATTTGTGTGCATAATTCAAATTTGAACTACATGCACATGCTCCAGTGCATGTAAATTGGTTGAAAAATCAAATCTGTGTCCTTGGGTGCATGCTTAGGTCCCATGCAAGAAATGGGAATGAATGTCAAACACCTTGCCACCGTCGCTTAGCCGCAAACATTGAGATACATGGTTTTTAAATTCAAGTAAATCCAAAACTCGTCTGAAGTTCATGAAACTTGACATGCTATCATGGAGCGGCATCAACATGCTATGGTAAAAAAGTTGTCCCATTTGGGGCAGGTTTGGGTATAAGCTTCTCGCAAACCAGAGCTTCTCACAACAAGCCTGATGGTTTCGGTAGGGAACGTGCCACCTTTGGGGACAAAAATATATCCGTTGCCTCTTCTTGCTTTCAAAATTTTTCTAGTGTCAACATAGAATGACAGGACTGTTGTGTTAATTTTTGGGATTTTTCAGGGTTCGCTTGGACATTTTTATACATTAACTTGGTTTTCTAGGCATTTTATCTGCATAATTCAAATTTGAACTACATGCACATGCTCTAGTGCAGAAAAATGGGTTGACATATCAAATGTGTGTCCTTGGGTGCATGCTTAGGTCCCATGCAAGAAATGAGAATGAATTTCAAACACCAGGGCACTGTTGATTGCCAAAAAAACATTGAGATACTTTCTTTTTAAATTCTAGTAAATCCAAAACTTGTCTGAAATTCATGAAACTTGGCATGCTATCATGGAAGGGCACCCGACATGCTGTGGTATTTTCCGTGTCCATTTTGAGAGAAGGCGCACTCGAATAATAGCCAACAAAGGCATTTTGAAACAAATAGCTGCCTCTTTAACATCTCAAATGTTTGTATAATTTAAATCGTGTGCGTTCTGTTAACCATCCACGTGACGCCATGTGTCTGACTTTTATTGGCTATAGGAGGACAACTGCTTGACTGAACGGGAGGTGTGCGAGCGCAGTCCGGTGCGCAGGATGACCGAGAGGCGTGCATGTTGTCCTCCAATGCGCAGGCTCACCGGGAAGCATGCGAGCTATACGCTGCGCAGGCTCACTCGGAAGCGAGCCCTTTGACTTCCATGGCGACCTGCCTTGCTTGCATCCTCTCCATTAATGGCACCCGAGCCGCAATTTAATACGGGAGGCCTTACTGTTCGCCTCCCATTCCCCTCCCTCCCGCAGACCTCCACCAACGCCATGGCGCAGAAGGATCATCTGCCACTATTCTTCAAGTTTGGTGAAGTCGACTTCGAGCCGGAGGAGATAGAAAATAAGGAGGAACGGGGCCTCATGGACATGGCCCTCAACGAGCTGGCCTCAGCGGTTGCTGCCCCAGCGCCCGTCCCAGCTCCCATCCCTGCGCCCGGGCCAGCGACCATCCCCGTAGCATTGACGGGCTGGTCGCCGAGCACTATCGCAGAGCTGGAAGCCACATGCGTCAGCGAGGTCTCCGTGGACCCACGCAAGGTCGTGTACATGCCAGCGCCAACGCCCATGCCCGCGCGCCCCCCTCCACCCACCACGGCGCCGGTCCCCATGCGTTTTCCTGCACCCACTGCTCCCGTGCCCGTGCGTGCACCCCCTCAGCGGCATGGGACACCGCCGTCGACCGCTACCTCGCAGCGCCGCCAGTTGCTGTCATCCCGCGCCCCGCCCATCGATCGCGCGATGACATGATGTTTGATTTCCAAGTGAAGAACATTCTGTGCTGCCTTGAAGACTTCAACAACGGCGTCCCGGAGGACGACAACGACAACGCCGATGCGGCACGCTGCCTCTGCGCTACCGGAAATAGTTTTTTGGGTTTAATATTGTATCCCGATCATATGAATATAAATTCGCAGTGTGACTGAATGAAAGATATGGTTTGAACGAACTTGCGTTTTTCTCTCTTAATGTATGGACTTATCAAACGATTTTATTTTAAAAAAACGTCAATGGTTTTTAAATATAAAACACTCATCGCAAACGTTTTAGTTAGAACACCCGTATGCAAACCGACAGCTTCCCCAGGAAGCCAAGGGAAAATGTGCCGAGCAGGATTTGTGCAGCTCTTGATCGCAAATGTTTTAGATAGAACACCCGTACGCAAAGTGAGAGCTATGGTCTTCCCTAGTAAGTCAAGGGAAAATTTGCAGTGCAGGATTTGTGCATCTCTTCAACGCAAATAGTTCAGACTGAATATGGTATGCAAAGCCAAACTTCGACGCTAAGTCAAGAAAAAATGTGCCGAGCAGGATTTGTACATCACTTCAACGCAAATGGTTGTTTTGGATGACCCGTGTGCAACCACGTACAGACAATTTGGTAAGATTTGCATCTGTCATATTGGGTATATTTCCATTTGTCAAACTGGAAAGCTTGACATTTGTTGATCTAGTAACATTGCCATTTGTCAACCTTGTAACACTGTGATTTGTCAAAATATGCAGCTAAAAATCACTAGCACTATCTAATTTTTGCAACTAAAATTCAGTAATTAAGCATAGATTTCATTCATAGATTAAGCAGTCGTTCTTTATACAAACAGTTCAACTCGACAGCTGAACCGACCAAACTTTTCCCCAATTGTTGCCAACCAGGTACTGAAATAGCTAGTTCAACTATATATACTAGCTAATTTTAATTATGTTGTACAGTTTCACCACATCTATAGTTAGATGAACTGAAGAAAATATCCCCTAAATACTAATACTACAGAGGGGCTTTGTACTACTTCCGGCAGCCTCTCTTTTGCCAAGCGCGCTCAGTAAGAGGCTGAGGAAGAGGAGCCTACCGACGAGCTGGACAACTGCAATACGGTGCCTGCCGCTGCTGCACCTTCAGCGATGCTCACCTCGAACGCCCTCTGCCGCTCTAGACGACCACTCTCGAAGCGGTGGTTGTCCTCATAGATCTCCTTATTCCTCCCCTTTGCGGCGGTGTGTGTTGCAGCCACGGCGGCGGTAAGGCTCTTTGCGTGCTCGACGAGGCGCTCCCCCTCCTCCCGCAGGAACTCGATGTAGCGCACAAGGTCGCTGACACACATGTAGTCCTCCACCTCCGCCTCCCGCCTTCTGATGTCTACCACACAACCTTCTTCTTATAGACGTTGTTGGGCCTCCAATTGCAGAGGTTTGTAGGACAGTAGCAAATTTCCCTCAAGTGGATGACCTAAGGTTTATCAATCCGTGGGAGGCGTAGGATGAAGATGGTCTCTCTCAAGCAACCCTGTAACCAAATAACAAAGAGTCTCTTGTGTCCCCAACACACCCAATACGATGGTAAATTGTATAGGTGCACTAGTTCGGCGAAGAGATGGTGATACAAGTGCAATATGGATGGTAGATATAAGTTTTTGTAATCTGAATATATAAAAACAGCAAGTTAGCAAGCGATAAAAGTGAGCATAAACGGTATTGCAATGCTAGGAAACAAGGCCTAGGGTTCATACTTCCACTAGTGCAAGTTCTCTCAACAATAATAACATAATTGGATCATATAAACATCCCTAAACATGCAACAAAGAGTCACTCCAAAGTCACTAATAGCGGAGAACAAACAAAGAGATTATGGTAGGGTACGAAATCACCTCAAAGTTATTCTTTCGGATCGATCTATTCAAGAGTCAGTAGTAAAATAACACGAAGCTATTCTTTCCGTTCGATCTATCATAGAGTTCGTACTAGAATAACACCTTAAGACACAAATCAACCAAAACCCTAATGTCACCTAGATACTGCAATGTCACCTCAAGTATCTGTGGGTATGATTATACGATATGCATCACACAATCTCAGATTCATCTATTCAACCAACACAAAAAACTTCAAAGAATGCCCCAAAGTTTCTACCGGAGAGTCAAGACGAAAACATGTGCCAACCCCTATGCATAAGTTCAACTGAACCCGCAAGTTGATCACCAAAACATACATCAAGTGAATCACGTGATATCCCATCGTCACCACAGATAAGCACATGCAAGACATACATCAAGTGTTCTCAAATCCTTAGAGACTCAATCTGATAAGATAACTTCAAAGGGAAAACTCAATCCATTACAAGAGAGTAGAGGGGGAGAAACATCATAAGATCCAACTATAATAGCAAAGCTCGCGATACATCAAGATCATACCACCTCAAGAACATGAGAGAGAGAGAGAGAGATCAAACACATAGCTACTGGTACATACCCTCAGCCCCGAGGGTGAACTAGTCCCTCCTCGTCATGGAGAGCGCCGGGATGATGAAGATGGCCACCGGTGAGGGTTCCCCCCTCCGACAGGGTGCCGGAACGGGTGTAGATTAGTTTTCGGTGGCTATAGAGGCTTGCGGCGGCGGGACTCCCGATCTAGGTTATGTTCTGGGGGTTTCTGTATATATAAGAGTTTTTGGCGTCGAGAACAAGTCAGGGGGGTCTCTGAGGCGGCCACGAGGTAGGGGGCGCACCCAGGGGTAGGGGCCGCCCCCCACCCTCGTGGGTGCCTCGGGACTCTTCTGGCCCATCTCCGATACTCCGTGGGCTTCTTCTGGTCCAAAAATAATCTCCGTGAAATTTCAGGTCAATTGGACTCTGTTTGGTTTTCCTTTTCTGCGATACTCAAAAACAAGGGAAAAAACAGAAACTGGCATTGGGCTCTAGGTTAATAGGTTAGTCCCAAAAATCGTATAAAATAGCATATAGCATATAAAACATCCTAGATGGATAATATAATAGCATGGAACAATAAAAAATTATAGATACGTTGGAGTCGTATCACCTTCGGGCGATGGCGGCGGAGCGGGTGATGACCCCGGTGGTCGACGGTGCGCTGGCGGCCACGGCAGCCGATGATGGGGTGGCGGCCACGACCACCACCTCCTACCTTTGGGCCGTGGCAGCAGAGCGGGTGATGGCCATGGTGGCCGGTGATACGTCTCCAACGTATCTATAATTTTTTATTGTTCCATGCTATTATATTATCTATTTGGATGTTTTATATGCTATAAGATGCTATTTTATATTATTTTTGGGACTAACTTATTAACCTAGAGCCCGGTGCCGGTTTCTTTTTTCCCCTTGTTTTTGAGCTTCGTAGAAAAGGAATACCAAAAGGAAATAAAACTCCAGGATGATTTTTCTTGGACCAGAAGACACCCTGGGGACTTGGAGTGCAAGTCAGAAGAGCTGCGAGGCGGCGGCAAGGGTGGAGGGGGCGCCCTAGGGGGGCGCCCCTACCTTTCCACCCCCTCGGGACTACTCTGACCTAACCCTTGGCCCTATATATTCACATATATTCCCAAACCACCAGAAATATCATCTAAAACACTTATCCACCGCCGCAACCTTCTATTCCCGTGAGATCCCATCTTGGGGCCTTTTCCGGCATCCTGCCGGAGGGGGATTCGATCACGGAGGGCATCTACATCAACTCTATTGCCCTTCCAATGAAGCATGAGTAGTTTACCACAGACCTTTCTCTCTCTCTCTTTGATTCCCAATACCATGTTCTCCTTGATGTTCTTGGAGATCTATCCGATGTAATCTTCTTTTGCAGTGTGTTTGTCGAGATCCGATGAATTGTGGATTTATGATCAGCTTATCTACGAATATTATTTGAATCTTCTTTGAATTCTTATATGCATGATTTGGTATCTTTGTATTTTTTGAATTATCGGTTTGGTTTGGCCAACTAGATTGGTTTTTCTTGCAATGGGAGAGGTGCTTAGCTTTGGGTTCAATCTTGCGTGATTTCACCCATTGACAAAGTAGGAGTAGCGAGACATGTATTGAATTGTTGCCTTCGAGGATAAAAACATGGGGTTCATATCATATTGCATGAGTTTATTTCTCTACATCATGTCATCTTACTTAAGGCATTACTCCGTTCTTTATGAACTTAATACTCTAGATGCATGTTGGATAGCGGTCGATGTGTGGAGTAATAGTAGTAGATGCAGGCAGGAGTCGGTCTACTTGACACGGATGTGATGCCTATATTACATAATCATTGCCTTGGATATCGTCATAACTTTGCGCTTTTCTATCAATTGCTCGATAGTAATTTGTTCACCCACTGTATTATTTTCCTTCATGAGAGAAGCCTCTAGTGAAACCTTTGGCCCCCGGGTCTCTTTTCCATCATATTAGTTTCCGATCTACTATTTTGCAATCTGTATTTTTAGAAAACCAAAAAACCCAAAAATATTTTATCTTTTGTTTAGTTTTATTTGTCTCTGCTCACCTTTGCAAGTGATCGTGAAGGGATTGACAACCCCTTTCTCCTGTTGGGTGCAAGTGTTTGATTTTTTGTGCAGGCGCATCGATTGGGGACTTGCGCGTTTCTCCTACTGGATTGATACCTTGGTTCTTAACTGAGGGAAGTACTTATCTCTATTGTGCTGCATCACCCTTTCCTCTTCAACGGAAAAACCAAGATGATAGTTGTTTTGATCTTGCTGAAACACAAACACTAACTAAAACACAAACACTAACTAAAACACAAAAACACATCTAACCAGATATTCTTTTGCGGTGTGTCTGGAAAACACTAAAACACAAACATCACCCTTTAAAGAAAAATGCTTGTTGGGAGACAACCCAATATATTTCCTTTCTGTTTTTGAATAAATAATTCATCTAGCCTCTGGTTAGATGTGTTTTTGTGTTTTAAATACCTTTGGGATGGCTTACGGTGATAGTTGTTTTGATCTTGCTGAAAAACAGAAACTTTTGCGCCCAGAAAAATAATTCTCATTTTTTACAGAAGCGTGCTTTTGATCTGATTCTTTTTGCACAAGATTTGTACACAAATTTCCCAGGCATCCCCTCTTTTGTCTTCGTCTATCGGTAAATTTACTTGAGGCTATATTTTTATTCACCACATGATATGTGTTTTGCTTGGAGCGTCTTCTATGACATGAGTCTTTACTTTTTAGTTTGCCACAATCATCCTTGCTGTACACACCTATTTAGAGCGACACGCATGAATCATGATTTATTAGATTACTCTATGTGCTTCACTTATATCTTTTGAGCTAGGCAATTTTGCTCTAGTGCTTCACTTATATCTTTTTAGAGCACGGTGGTGGCTTTACTTTGTAGAAATTATTGAACTCTCATGCTTCACTTATATTATTTTGAGAGTCTCTCTAAACAGCATGGTAATTTGCCTTGGTTATGAATTTAGTCCTAATATGATAGGCATCCAAGAGGGATATAATAAAAACTTTCATATAAAGTGCATTGAATACTATGAGAAGTTTGATTCTTTATGATTGTTTTGAGATATAAAGATGGTGATATTAGAGTTATGCTAGTGAGTAATTGTGAATTGGAGAGATACTTGTGTTAAAGTTTGTGATTCCCGTAGCATGCACGTATGGTGAACTTTATTTATTGATTGTCTTCCTTATGAGTGGCGGTCAGGGGTGAGCGATGGTCTTTTCCTACCAATCTATTGAGTTAATTGCAAGGAAGTACCACACTTAGGGCAGTTGTAACAGATCAGTACCACTATTCAGATTTTTTGCAAGTCAGTACCACGTTTGAGGATAATCGTTGCAAAACGGGCTAAGTGTCGTATTGACGCTGTATCTGACCACGCGGCCCCACCTGTCAGGTGACACGTGGCATATAGTTTTTGCAGATAAGACCCCCGCATTGCACTTAATCACGCAAATGCCCCCGCAAAGTTAAAAAAGAAAATTGCGCGCGGTGGGGATTCGAACCCACACCCTCCCGGTTACGACGGAGAGGCCCTGCCACTACGCTAGCTCATATTGTCTGTTGTAATATTATAGTACGTTCATATATTATTTGAACGTTAAATAAATAAAACAAATGGAAAAAACTCACGTTCGATCTGATTCGAACCTGCGCCTGTGAGTGAAAGAAAGAGCGCGCCAGCCACTACACTAGAGAGATACCCGCGTCAGACCAGTGGCATTCCTACATTTATCTAGTTTGCACACGTCCTGGGCTTTTCTCAATTTTTATTATGTTTTTTTGTTTCGCATTTCTTTTTAATATAGGCTTAGTATGCCCGCGTCAGACTATGGTTTATTATTATATTTTTTGTAAATACAAACTAAACATTATTATATAAATACACACTGAACATTCTTGTATAATGTATGATGAACAATTTTGTTATACACACTGAACATAAATATACGATGAACTTTTTAAAAAATGCATAAATTCCTTTTTTGTATGTGTTTTTTTTGTTTCTGATTGCTTTTATCTTTTTCAGATCTTTGGTATTCTTCGGATTTTCATGTTTTCAATTTTTTTTACAGTTTTATATAGGTTTAGTATGCAAAAAAGGTTGTAAATGCACACTGAACATTATTCTATAAAAATACATTGAACATTATTGTATAATATACGATGAACAATTTTGTTATATACATTGAACATTTTTTTAATATACAATGTACTTTTTGAAATTTATAAATTACATTTTTTATACAATGTAATTATTTATCAATATACGATACACACACTATGTACGACGCGTGCTATTTATCTTTTTTGTTACCGTATATGAAAAAGAGAACAAAACACAGTATAAAATATTTATGCGTGCTACGTAAACAGAGGAACACTGGCCGCGCGGTAGTGAGCGCCTTCGTCGCGCGTTCGAATCCCGGCTGAGGCCCTCTTTGCGATCGCTGCTTTTTTTGTTCGTTTTATTTATTTAATCGTCTAATATTATAAGCGCTTAGTATCCTAACTGAGCAACTTACTGGGCCTAGCGTAGTGGCAGGGCCCTCCGTCGAAACCTGGAGGACGCGGGTTCGAATCCTCACCGCCCGCAATTTCCTTTTTTAACTTCGTGGGGTCATTTGCGTGATTAAGTGCAATGCGGGGGGTCTTATCTGCAAAAACAATATGCCACCTGTCACCTGACAGGTGGGGCCGCATGGTCAGTTACAGCGTCAATATGACGCTTAGCCCGTTTTGCAACGATTAGCCTCAAATGTGGTACTAACTTGCAAAAAATCTGAATAGTGGTACTAATCTGTTACAACTACCCCAAGTGTGGTACTTCCTTGCAATTAACTCCAATCTATCCCCCCTAGGATCATGCACGTAGTATTTTGTTTCGATGACTAATAGATTTTTGCAATAAGTATGTGATTTCTTTATGACTATTATTGAGTCCATGGATTATACGCACTCTCACCCTTCCACCATTGCTAGCCTCTCTAGCACCGCGCAACTTCCGCTGGTGCCATACACCCACCTATTACCTTCCTCAAAACAGCCACCATACCTACCTATTATGGCATTTCCATAGCCATTCCGAGATATATTGCCATGCAACTTCCACCGTTCCGTTTATTATGACACATACCATCATTGTCATATTGCTTTGCATGATCATGTAGTTGGCATCGTATTTGTGGCAAGGCCACCTTTCATATTTTTTATACATGTCACTCTTGAGTCATTGCACATCCCGGTACACCACCGGAGGCATTCATATAGAGTCATATTTTGTTCTAAGTATAGAGTTGTAATTTTTGAGTTGTAAGTAAATAAAAGTGTGATGATCTTCATTATTAGAGCATTGCCCCATGTGAGAAAAATAAAATAAAAGAGGCCAAAGAAGCCAACAAAAAAAGAGGCCAAAGAAGCCAAAAAATGAGAGAAAAGAGAGAAGGGGCAATGTTACTATCCTTTTTACACACTTGTGCTTCAAAGTAGCACCATGATCTTCATGATAGAGATTCTTCTATGTTGTCACTTTCATATACTAGTGGGAACTTTTCATTATAGAACTTGGCTTGTATATTCCAACGTTGGGCTTCCTCAAATTGCCCTAGGTCTTTGTGAGCAAGCAAGTTGGATGCACACCCACTTAGTTTTGTTTTTGAGCTTTCATAAACTTATAACTCTAGTGAATCCGTTGCATGGCAATCCCTACTCACTCACATTGATATCTATTGATGGGAATCTCCATATCCCGTTGATACGCCTAGTTGATGTGAGACTATCTCCTTCTTTTTTGTCTTCTTCAGAACCACCATATTCTATTCCACCTATAGTGCTATGCCCATGGCTCATGCTCATGTATTGCGTGAAAGTTGAAAAGGTTTGAGAACATCAAAAGTATGAAAGAATTGCTTGGCTTGTCATCGGGTTGTGCATAATTTGAATACATTGTGTGATGAAGATGGAGCATATCCAGACTAAATGATTTTGTAGGGATAGCTTTCTTTGGCCATGTTATTTTGAGAAGACATAACTGCTTTGTTAGTATGCTTGAAGTATTACTGTTTTTATGTAAATATTAAACTTTTGTTTTGAATCTTATGGATCTGAACATTCATGCCACAATAAAGAAAATTACATGGATAAATATGTTAGGTAGCATTCCACATAAAAAATTCTGTTTTTATCATTTACCTACTCAAAGACGAGCAGGAATTAAGCTTGGGGATGCTTGATACGTCTCCAACGTATCTATAATTTTTGATTGTTCCATGCTATTATATTATCCCTTTTGGATGTTTTATATGCATTAATATGCTATTTCATATTAATTTTGGGACTAACTTATTAACCTAGGGCCCAGTGCCAGTTTCTATTTTTTCCTTGTTTTTGAGCTTCGCAGAAAAGGAATACAAAACGGAGTCCAAACGGAATAAAACTTCACGATGATTTTTCTTGGACCAGAAGACACCCAGGGGACTTGGACTCCAAGTCAGAAGAGCCGCGAGGCGGCGGCAAGGGTGGAGGGCGCGCCCCCCTACCTTGCCACCTCCTCGGGACTCCTCTGACCCTTCCCTTGGCCCTATATATATTCACATATATTCCCAAACCACCAGAAGTATCCACGAAAATGCGTTTCCACCGCTGCAGCCTTCTGTTCCCATGAGATCCCATCTTGGGGCCTTTTCCGGCATCCTGCCGAAGGGGGATTCAATTATGGAGGGCATCTACATCAACTCTATTGCCCTTCCGATGAAGCGTGAGTAGTTTACCATAGACCTACGGGTCCATAGCTTGTAGCTAGATGGCTTCTTCTCTCTCTTTGATTCTCAATACCATGTTCTTCTTGATGTTCTTGGAGATCTATCCGATGTAATCTTCTTTTGTGGTGTGTTTGTCAAGATCCGATGAATTGTAGATTTATGATTAGCTTATTTATGAATATTATTTGAATCATCTTTGAATTCTTATATGCATGATTTGGTATCTTTGGATTTCTCTTTGAATTATCAGTTTGGTTTGGCCAACTAGATAGGTTTTTCTTGCAATGGGAGAGGTGCTTAGCTTTGGGTTCAATCTTGCGTGATTTCACCCAGTGACAAAGTAGGGGTAGCGAGACACGTATTGAATTGTTGCCATCGAGGATAAAAAGATGGGGTTTATATCATATTGCATGAGTTTATTCCTCTACATCATGCCATCTTACTTAAGGAGTTACTCCATTCTATATGAACTTAATACTCTAGATGCATGCTGGATAGTGGTCGATGTGTGGAGTAATAGTAGTAGATGCAGGCAGGAGTAGGTCTACTTGACACGAACGTGATGCCTGTATTACATAATCATTGCCTTGGATATCATCATAACTTTGCGCTTTTCTATCAATTGCTCGACAGTAATTTGTTCACCCACAGTGTTATTTGCCTTCATGAGAGAAGCCTCTAGTGAAACCTATGGCCACCGGGTTTATTTTCCATCATATTAGTTTCTGATCTACTATTTTGCAATCTTTATTTTAGATTTATAAAAAACCCAAAAATATTTTATCTTTTGTTTAGTTTTATTTATCTCTATGAGATCTCACCTTTGCAAGTGACCGTGAAGGGATTGACAACCACTGGTACAACGATGTGCTATACAAATTGGTTTTAACCCCTTTCCGCGACGGCGTTTGGAACCACCGCCAAGTGAGTGTGGGCGATAGGGGGACCTTCCCACACGACCCAGAAACCGTCGGGGATAGGCCCTCCTAGCTCACTAGCTTGGGCAAAATGAGCTCGTGTGCGATCTGGCGGGGCATCGAAACCCAATTGTTTCCGTTCGTATGTACATCCCACACGGTGAACCCAGAAAATCATTTCCGTTCGTATGTATATCACACACAGTTCTTTGTGTGGAAACGTTTGTGCAAGGTGGCCTAACGCAAACAGTTCGTTGCCGGAAGCCGTGTGTGATTGTTAGTTGATCGAACACGCCTACTTTCTAGAAACCGTGCGGGTTGTTTGTGTTCATCGCCCACGGTGCTGTCTGAGTAACCGTCTGCAATAGAAAACCCCAATAAGCAGGGTAATTAGCCTATTATTGATAATGCATGTACTAATCAAATTGATATTTCTTATAAAACACACCAGATATTTCATATCCGTATAATAGCAACCAGGATTTCATAATCGAATTACATCAGATAGCTTCAGCACTCAGTTACGCCATTACACAACAGCACCAAGTTTCACATGCAACATCAAAAACCTCTGGAATGTAGCATCATACACAGTAAATGGACAGATGAATCTCATCTGGGAAACTGCCGAAGCGGAAGGCAAATATTGAGCCTTCAGTGAATGTCCTTGCAACTTTAGGCCAGTGGCTATGGATAATTGCCCGCCCAACCTTCGTCCTCTCCAGCAAGACTTCAATATTGTACCGTGGGTGTTGAATGAATACCTTCCTCACCTTTTGACCATGCATGTGGTTTGAGAGGTAATCATCGGTGAACTGCTTTGAAAAGTATTGAAAACAAAGATATGCATAAATCGCTGTTATAAATTTTGAAATGGCGCAAGGGGTAAAAACAAGGTAAAAGAGTTAGTACCATCCTATAGTTGACTGATGTCTTCTTCATTGTGCAAACAAAGATCTTGCTATTATTCGTCGCAAGTTTCTTCATCCTAACAATCTTTCTGAGTTTCTTGACTTGACTAATATTCATGGACATCTCATTTCCCCATATGCAAAATGGGTCGAATAGTGGGTCTAAGCCTCTGACAGCAGGACCAACATGTGCAAGACTAAATTGTAAGAAACCTAAATATTAGAATGATTCCTGCAACTGCACAATAATGTGCTATTAGGCAAAGGACCATGCTTGAACAAACCTCGATGGTAAACCGCAGTGTCTCCCATTGTTTCCCTGCAACACACATAGGGAAGATCTTGATCAGGTTAACTGAGAGTTGCCATACTATCAGTAGAATATGTATTGAGTACAGCCAAATTCGATTGGTGTCACATGCATAACAATACAAAATTGTACCCACAACAAATGAAAATCAAATTGCAGAACTAAACCAAATAGTTAAATAGACAGCAGACCAAATGAACCAAAATAGTTAACTGAGCACGACATTGCAGAATAGAAACATGTACTAGAAGATAAGATAGTTAACAAAACAAAGAATACTTGAGAACAGTACTACGAAATGTAGCAATTGTTGGACCAAAGTGTTAACTTAACATTACATTTCAGAGGACCAAACTGTTAACTGAACATCAGATTGCATATTAACATCACAGAGGACAAATCACTAGAAGGCACTACCGGTGGCCTCGAGAAAACAGCACGGACTGTATTTTAAAGTAGACAACTGCGTGCCGGTGTTGATGGTGGCCTCGAAGACGAGGTGCTCCTCCAAGATCTGGCGGTCGGCACACATGGTAGCCATAGAGACCTCGTGCGCGCGTGCAGCCGCATGCTACTAAGCTCCACATTATACTGCGTGCAAAATGGTTGTGGGCGGCGTTTAGTTGGAGGAGGGGGACAGTGGTTTCGGCGGAAGGTGTAGCGCCATCGGTCGGGGCATGTGGGACGGGAAAGGAGGAGGATGGTGTGGATGGGGTGTGGATTACCTGACCATATCGACGAGGCCGCGCAGCAAGAAGAAGGGTCGGCGGCGAGGAGGCCACACAGCAAGAATAAGGGTCGCCCCCGAGGAGGCGGCATTGCAAGAAGAAGGGTCGCCGGCGAGGAGGCGGCACTGCAAGAAGAAGGGTGGCCGGCGAGGAGGCGGCGCTGCAAGAAGAAGGGTCGCCGGCGAGGAGGATGAGCTGCCAGTAAGCAGCAGTGAAGGTTTGAACTTGGAAAGCAAGTAGGAACAGTGGAAATGTGGCTTTTGGTGGGGGGAGGGGGCAAGGAGATAGATATTTCCGCGGTGGCAAAAAAATTTCGTTCGGTGCCGCGAGAAACTAGCGCGCAAGTGTGGTTCAAGCGGGGGCGGTGGACTGTAGACGACGAAGCTTCCTGCGTAAGCCAGACAAGACGGTGCGCCAAGATATTTTATATCGGATCCCACATGATTCTTTCTAGTAAAATTTTTGTGGTATACCTAATTTTTTCATTATGTTTTGAAAGATAAAATGGTGTTACGGAGGGAAAGGATGGTGTTTGAATTGCTAGAACATTTACGTACAGTGAACATGCAACTAGTACATGAGTGTTGTGTTTAAATTTGGAATTATTCCGGGTTCGTTTGGCATTTTTATGCATTAATTGAGTTTCTAGGCATTTAATCTGCATAATTCAAATTTGAACTACAAGCACATGCTCCAGTGCACCAAAGTTTGTTGAAAAATCACATCTGTGTCTTTGGGTGAATTTATAGGTCCCATCCAAGAAATGGGAATGAAATTCAAACATCTGGGCGTCATGGCTTGGCCGGAAAGATTGAGAAACTTGGTTTTTTAATTCCTGTAAATCCAAAACACGCCTGAAAATCATGAAACTTGGCATGGTGTCATGACATGGCACCAACATGCTGCGGTAATTTTTTTGGCCGAATTGGGACATGCTTTGGTGTAAGCTTTTTGCAAACCGGAGCTTCCCTCAAGAAGGCTCGCGGTTCCGAAAGGGAACATGCCACCTCCGTGTGTGAAACGACATACGTACACTACCTTCTCCCGCCTTAATTTTTTTACACAAGAAGATTAGACCAAATAGAAGTATCGTTCTAAATTTTGGAATTATTCCGGGTTCGTTTGTCGTTTTTATACATTAATTGAGTTTCTGGGCATTTAGTGTGCATAATTCAAATTCGAACTACAAGCACATGCTCCAGTGCACCAAAGTTGGTTGAAAAATCACATGTGTGTCCTTGGGTGAATTTCTAGGTCCCATGCAAGAAATGGGAATGAAATTCAAACATTTGGGCATCGTGGCTCGGCCGGAAAGATTGAGAAACTTGGTTTTTTAATTCCTGTAAATCCAAAACACGCCTGAAAAATCATGAAACTTGGCATGGTGTCAGGACATGGCACCAACATGCTGTGGTAAAGTTTTTGGACGAAATGGGACAAGCTTTGGTTCAAGCTTCTTGCAAACCGGAGCTTCCCTCAAGAAGGCTCGTGGTTCCAAGAGGGAACTTGTCACCTCCGTGTGCGAAACGACATACGTACACTGCCTTCTCCCGCCTTAATTTTTTTACACAGGCATAGACCAAATAGAAGTACCGTGCTAAATTTTGGAATTATTCCGGGTTCGTTTGGCCTTTTTTATACATTAATTGAGTTTCTGGGCATTTAATGTGCATAATTCAAATTTGAACTCCAATCACATGCTCCAGTGCACCAAAGTTGGTTGAAAAATCACATGTGTGTCCTTGGGGTGAATTTCTAGGTCCCATGCAAGAAATGAGAATGAAATTCAAACATCTGGGCGTCGTGGCTGGGCCGTAAAGATTGAGAAACTTGGTTTTTTAATTCCTATAAATCCAAAACATGCCTGAAAATCATGAAACTTGGCACGGTGTCATGACATGGCACCAACATGTTGCGGTAATTTTTTTGGCCGAATTGGGAGAAGCTTTGGTGTAAGCTTCTTGCAAACCGGAGCTTCCCTCAAGAAGTCTCGTGGTTCCGAGAGGGAACGTGTCACCTCCGTGTGCGAAACGACATACGTACACTGCCTTCTCCCGCCTTAATCTTTTTACACAGGCAGATTAGACCAAATAGAAGTATCGTGCTAAAATTTGGAATTATTCCGGGTTCGTTTTGCCTTTTTTATACATTAATTGAGTTTCTGGGCATTTAATGTGCATAATTCAAATTCGAACTACAAGCACATGCTCCAGTGCACCAAAGTTGGTTGAAAATCACATGTGTGTCCTTGGGTGAATTTCTAGGTCCCATGCAAGAAATGGGAATGAAATTCAAACATCTGGGCGTCGTGGCTCGGCCGGAAAGATTGAGAAACTTGGTTTTTTAATTCCTGTAAATCCAAAACACACCTAAAAATCATGAAACTTGGCATGGTGTCATGACATGGCACCAACATGATGTGGTAATTTTTCTGTCCGATTTGCGAAGGCGCACATATTAACAATCAACAAAGTCATTTTGGAACAAGTGCTGTCACGTTACAAATCGGAAACACAAGTATTATTGAAATCGTGGGCGTTCTACTGAATAATTACGTGCCGCCACACATCCCCTTTTTTTATTGGCTTAGAGGTGTCGTGCGGGGTAGCTATTTGAGTATGGGAGGCGTGCGATCAGACCCCTGCGCGTGCTCATCGGGAGGAGAGCCATTTGACCTCTACCCGCCGCGCACCTCCCTCCCAACGTCTCCATTAATGGTGCCCGAGCCCCTGTTCTATGGCGTGGCTATATGTCTCACTGGACTGAGATTTAAGAGAGAAAAATGGAAATCTGAAAATAAAGTTTTGCACGGATCTTGATTTAAGATCCAACGGACCTATATAGCATCGACTGTGACTTATAGCAAGGATGATGAATAAATGGACGATGACAGTGGATAATAATTGTCTTACATATTTAGGAACATAATTAAAAAAAGCCACATGCGGCAACGCCCGAAATACAGAAGGGCAAAAGAAGAAGGAAGACAACGATCTGGCTCGTTGATCTCTACTTTCTTGATGCTTTGCTGCAGCCCGCGGGAACTAGTCTCCGTGGCGAGCGACGATGACCTCTTACTTGTCCTCAAGATGCTGCTTGAGAGCATCCACGGATTCCTCCACCAGCCTTCTGCGCTCGACGCGCAGCATGGCATTCTCGTCCATAAGTTTCTCGACGGTGACGCCAGCCCTCTTCAACAAGGCAGTGGTCTCCTCCTGCTGCCCCGCACTTCCGACGATCTTCGCCCTCAGCAGGTCGCGCTCGGCCAGGAGCTTCGCATTGCTCTCATTTAGTTGTCGGATGATGCCGGTAGCCTGTTCAAAAGAGGCTTTCATTTCATCCCGCAACCTCGCCCAGCCGGAGATCTGATCCATCTGGCTATGTACGATCACATGCATGCACTTGTAGGAGTCATCCCCTGCCCGCGAGGCATTTTCCCAGGCCGTCGCAGCGCAGGAGGACATCTCTGCAGCATTCGCGGCGCGGCGTGACATCTCTTCTGCTTCTGCGGCACGGCCGGACCAGTCTGCTGCATCGACGGCGCGGCGGGACCTCCGTGCTGCTTCAGCGGCGCGGCGGGACCTCTATGCTGCTACGGTCGCGCAGCGGGACATGCTGGCTGTGTTCGCGGCGAGGCGGGACATCTCTTGTGCTTCCGCTTCCATGCTCGCATCTCCCTGGTGGCAATCTCTCGACCCAGAACTCACGCTGGCCATGGCAGACGCAAGGGAACTATGATGAATGACTTGTTTTATTTTTGTGGATGAGGAGTTGAGGAGGAATGTGCAGTCATCTTGGAGTAGTAGTATTTATAACAGAGTACTAATGCGCTCCTAAGTGGGAAACCGTTTAGGTTTTGATCGGTGTGAATAGGTTTGCAATTTGGAATGTGACGGGATGCAGGCTCAAAATTTATTGACGGTTATAAGTGCGTCACTATTCCCAGAAGGCGTAACGTGGGCACGCCTTCTCGACCGCGTACGTGGAGTTTGCACCATAGGGTGCACCGTGATGACCCACAAGTGTAGGGGATCTATCGTAGTCCTTTCAATAAGTAAGAGTGTCGAAACCAACAAGGAGCAGAAGGAAATGATAAGCGGTTTTCAGCAAGGTATTCTCTGCAAGCACTGAAATTATGGGTTGCAGATAGTTTTGTGATAAGATAAATTGTAAAGGGTAACAAGTAACAAGTGTAAATAAAGTGCACCAAGGTGGCCCGATCCTTTTTGTA
Organism: Triticum aestivum; assembly: GCF_018294505.1. Lineage (NCBI taxonomy): Eukaryota > Viridiplantae > Streptophyta > Magnoliopsida > Poales > Poaceae > Triticum > Triticum aestivum. The sequence continues at coordinate 110,444,896 of NC_057796.1, forward strand.
ACAAAGGACAAGCCTGGACAAACTCTTATATAGAGAAAAGCGCTCCCCAGGACACATGGGAATTATCGTCAAGCTAGTTTTCATCACGTTCGGTACTTTGATGATTTGATATGTGGGTGGACCGGTGCTTGGGTGCTGTCCTTACTTGGATAAACATCCCACTTATGATTAACTCCTATTGCAAGCATCCGCAACTACAAAAGAAGTATTAAGGTAAACCTAACCATAGCATGAAACATATGGATCCAAATCAGCCCCTTACGAAGCAACGCATAAACTAGGGTTTAAGCTTCTGTCACTCTAGCAACCCATCATCTACTTATTACTTCCCAATGCCTTCCTCTAGGCCCAAACAATGGTGAAGTGTCGTGTAGTTGACGTTCACATGACACCACTAGAGGAGAGACAACATACATCTCATCAAAATATTGAACGAATACCAAATTCACATGACTACTAATAGCAAGACTTCTCCCATGTCCTCAGGAACAAACGTAACTACTCACAAAGCATATTCATGTTCATAATCAGAGGGGTATTAATATGCATATAGGATCTGACCATATGATCTTCCACCAAATAAACCAACTAGCATCAACTACAAAGATTAATCAACACTACTAGCAATCCACAGGTACCAATCCCAGGCTATGAGACAAAGATTGGATACAAGAGATAAACTAGGGTTTGAGAGGAGATGGTGCTGGTGAAGATATTGATGAAGATGGATCCCCTACCGATGAGAGGATCGTTGGTGATGACGATGGCGATGATTTCCCCCTCCCGGAGGGAAGTGTCCCCGGCAGAACAGCTCCGCCAGAGCCCTAGATTGGTTCCGCCAAGGTTCTGCCTCGTGGCAGTGGAGTCTCGTCCCGAAAGCTTGCTTATGATTCGTTCTCGGACGAAAGACTTCATATAGCAGAAGATGGGCACCGGAGGGCCACCGGGGGCCCACAAGGCAGGGGGCGCGCCCAGGGGGGTAGGGCGCGCCCCCACCCTCATGGCCAGGGTGTGGGCCCCCTCTGGTAATTTCTTCGCTCAGTATTTTTTATTATTTCCAAAAATAACTTCCGTGGAGTTTCAGGACTTTTGGAGTTGTGCAGAATAGGTCTCTAATATTTGCTCCTTTTCTAGCCCAGAATTCCAGCTGCCGGCATTCTCCCTCTTTATGTAAACCTTGTAAAATAAGAGAGAATAGGCATAAGTATTGTGACATAATGTGTAATAACAACCCATAATGCAATAAATATCGATATAAAAGCATGATGCAAAATGGACGTATCAACTCCCCCAAGCTTAGACCTCGCTTGTCCTCAAGCGGAAGCCGATAACGATAAATATGTCCACATGTTTAGAGATAGAGATGTCGATAAAATAAAATACGGACATGAGGGCACCATGATCATTCTTATAATAGCAACATATATGGATATTGTCATATTATTTCTTATGATAAAGTAACAATCTATCCACAATGTCAAGTGTGAATTAGAAACTTCATTGAGAACTAACAAACTATAATCTCAGTCATTAAAGCAATTGCAATTTATCATAACATCAGAAAGAGTCAATATAAGAGCTTTTCAGCAAGTCCACATACTCAACTATCATTTAGTCTTTCACAATTGCTAACACTCACGCAATACTTGTGGTTACGGAGTTTTAATCGGACACAGAGAAAGATAGGGGCTTATAGTTTCACCTCCCAACCTTTTACCTCAAGGGTAATGTCAACAATAATAGTTCATGCTAACTTACATCCAATTAGATATATATATATATATTCAGGATCTTTCCAACAAAATGTGCTTGTCAAAGGATAAAATGTAAAAAGGAAAGGTGAAGATCACCATGACTCTTGCATAAGGTAGAAGATAAAAGTAAAAGATAGGCCCTTCGCAGAGGGAAGCAGAGGTTTTCATGCGCTTTCAGGGTTGGATGCACAAAATCTTAATGCGAAAGAACGTCACTTTATATTGCCACTTGTGATATGGACCTTTATTATGCAGTTCGTCGCTTTTATTTCTTCCACATCACAAGATCGTATAAAGCTTATTTTCTCCCACACTAATAAGTCATACATATTTAGAGAGAAATTTTTATTGCTTGCACCGATGACAACTTACTTGAAGGATATTACTTAATCCATAGTTAGATATGGTGGACTCTCATGGCAAAACTGGTTTTAAGGGTATTTGGAAACACAAGTAGTAATTATACTTGGTGCAAAGAATTGGCTAGCATGAGGGAGAAAGGCAAACTCAACATGTTGGATGATCCATGACAATATACTTTATCTCACATATAAGAAGACATGACCCATTACGTTGTCTTCCTTGTCCAACATCAACTCTTTAGCATGTCATATTTTAATGAGTGCTCACAATCAGAAAAGATGTCCAAGATAGTATATTTATATGTGAAACCTCTCTTTCTTTATTACTTCCTATTAATTGCAACGATAACCAAAACTATGTTTGTCAACTCTCAACAACTTTTAATCATCATACTCTTTATATGTGAAGTCATTACTCTCCATAAGATCAATATGATCTCTTTGTTACTTTTTATTCTTTTATTCCCTCAAGATCATAGCAAGATAATCAAGCCCTTGACTCAACACTAATATTTATTATATATAGCTCATGGACTCGATTACATAGAAAGATCATAAAGCAAAAGTCACAACTAGATCATACTAAAACTTTATTCTACTAGATCAAGATATTACTAAAAGGATCGAACTAAGAAAAACGGTAAAGATAGGAGTGTGATGGTGATACGATACCGGGGCACCTCCCCCAAGCTTGGCGGTTGCCAAGGGGAGTGCCCATACCCATGTGATTATATCTCTTTTGCTGGTGAAGAGGATGGTGGTGATGATGACAATTGTGCTTTCAGCTTCTTCATGATGTAATTGAGAAGAGCAATTTCCTCCTTTAAATGATCGACCTCCGACTCCAGCTTCAAGATCTTGTCGCATAAATCTCCTTTGCTTTTCTGCTGAATATGAGAAGGAATAGATCGGTTGTTAGACAGTTTAGCCCTCCTAGGGAGACTAGACTTCTTAAAATTCACGTGCATATCCCAAGGTTGAGGTAGAGGGACATCTTCCTCCTCCGAAATTGAATCTTTGATCTTCATCAAATGAGCATCATCCTCCTCATCCGTAATTCGACCACAAGGAGATAAATCTCCATAGGTCTTGGGGTCAGCAGTGAGGTGTGAGACATAGCTCTCTCCGCCAGAATCCTGAGATGACATCTTGCTCTAATCTGCGGCAAAAACAACTCTAAACAAGAACAGAGGATATTTGCGTGATATAGGAGTCAAAACCTTCGGGAGATTATATAATGAATTTTTACCGACCAAAATACGTATCATGCAAGAAAACGGAGTCCGGAGAGCGCACGAGGTGCCCACGAGGCAGGGGGCGCGCCCAGGGGGTAGGGCGCGCCTCCCACCCTCGTGGAAGCATCGTGTCCTTCCCGGACTACTTCTTATTTTCCTATTTTTCTAAATATTCCAAAACGGAGAAAATTTGCCATTAGAACTGTTTTGGAGTCGGTTTACTTACCATACCACATACCTATTCCTTTTCGGGGTCTGAAACATTCTGGAAAGTGTCTCTTATGTATTCCTCCGGTGTTATGGTTTCAATAACATTAGTTTCAACATTTATAGGGTTACCTGAGATATAATGTTTGATTCTTTGACCGTTCACCACCTTCGGATTTGTGCCTTCAAAGTTGTTGATTTTTATGGCACCGGAACGATAGACCTCCTCGATAACGTAAGTACCTTCCCATTTAGAGAGAAGTTTTCCTGGAAAAAATCTTAAACGAGAGTTGTATAACAATACATAATCACCTACATTAAACTCACGCTTTTGTATCCTTTTGTCATGCCATCTTTTAACTTTTTCCTTAAACAATTTGGCATTCTTATAGGCTTGGGTTCTCCATTCATCAAGTGAGCTAATGTCAAATAACCTCTTCTCACTGGCAAGTTTAAAATCATAACTGAGCTCTTTAATGGCCCAGTATGCCTTATGTTCTAGTTCGAGAGGTAAATGACATGCTTTTCCATAAACCATTTTATACGGAGACATACCCATAGGATTTTTATATGCAGTTCTATAGGCCCATAATGCATCATCAAGTTTCTTGGACGAATTCTTTCTAGATCTATTAACAGTCTTTTGCAAAATTAATTTGAGCTCTCTATTACTCAATTCTACTTGACCACTAGACTGTGGGTGATAAGGAGATGCAATTCTATGATTAACATCATACTTAGCAAGCATTTTACGAAAAGCACCATGAATAAAATGTGAACCACCATCAGTCATTAAATATCTAGGGACTCCAAACCTCGGAAAAATAACTTCTTTAAGCATCTTAATAGAGGTGTTATGATCAGCACTACTAGTTGGAATAGCTTCTACCCACTTAGTAACGTAATCAACAGCAACTAAAATATGTGTATACCCATTAGAGGAAGGAAAAGGTCCCATATAATCAAAGCCCCAAACGTCAAATGGTTCAATAACAAGTGAATAATTCATAGGCATTTCTTGACGTCTACTAATGTTACCAATTCTTTGACATTCATCACAAGATAAGACAAACTTACGAGCATCCTTGAAGAGAGTAGGCCAATAAAAACCGGATTGCAATACCTTATGTGCAGTTCTATCTCCAGCGTGGTGCCCTCCATAAGCCTCGGAGTGACACTTGCGTAGGATCTGTTCCTGTTCATGCTCAGGTACACAACGCCTAATAACACCATCTACTCCTTCTTTATAAAGATGTGGGTCATCCCAGAAGTAATGTCTTAAATCATAGAAAAACTTTTTCTTTTGCTGGTATGTGAAACTAGGTGGTATAAATTTAGCAACAATGTAATTAGCATAATCAGCATACCATGGAGCAGTACGAGAAGCATTTATGACATTTAATTGTTCATCAGGAAAGCTATCATCAATAGGTAGTGGGTCATCAAGAACATTTTCTAACCTAGACAAGTTATCTGCAACGGGGTTCTCAGCTCCCTTTCTATCAATAATATGTAAATCAAATTCTTTTAGCAAGAGAACCCATCTAATAAGTCTAGGTTTAGCATCTTGCTTTTCCATAAGATATTTAATAGCAGCATGATCAGCGTGAATAGTTACTTTAGAATCAACAATATAAGGTCTGAACTTATCACAAGCAAATATAACTGCTAAGAATTCTTTTTCAGTAGTGGCATAATTTCTCTGGGCATTGTCTAGAGTTTTACTAGCACATTGAATAACATTTAATTTCTTATCAACTCTTTGCCCTAGAACAGCACCTACAACATAATCGCTAGCATCACACATAATTTCAAAAGGTAAATTCCAATCAGGTGGCTGAATGATAGGTGCAGAGATTAATGCTTTCTTAAGTATTTCAAATGCTTCTACACAATCATCATAAAAAACGAAAGGTATATCTTTTTGTAAGAGATTAGTCAGAGGCCGAGAAATTTTTGAGAAGTCCTTAATGAACCTCCTATAAAAACCGGCATGACCAAGGAAACTTCTTATACCTTTGATGTCCTTAGGACACGCATCTTTTCAATAGCATCAACTTTAGCTTTATCAACTTCAATACCTCTTTCAGAAATTTTATGCCCCAAAACAATGCCTTCATTAACCATAAAGTGGCACTTCTCCCAATTCAAGACAAGATTAGTTTCTTCACATCTCTGCAAAACTCGATCAAGGTTGCTCAAGCAATCATCAAAAGAGGATCCATAAACGGAGAAATCGTCCATGAAAACCTCACATATCTTTTCACAAAAGTAAGAAAATATAGCCATCATGCATCTTTGAAAGGTAGCAGGTGCATTACATAAACCAAAAGGCATAAGTCTATAAGCAAAAGTACCGAAAGGGCAAGTAAAAGTGGTCTTTGCTTGATCATCAGCTGACACAGTATTTGAGAGAAACCAGAGTAACCATCTAGAAAGCAAAAATGTGTATGTTTGGATAATCTTTCTAGCATTTGATCAATAAAAGGTAAGGGGTAATGATCTTTTTTAGTAGCCTTATTTAATTTGCGGAAATCAATTACCATCCTATAACCTGTAATAATTCTTTGCGGAATCAATTAATCTTTATCATTAGGAACGACAGTAATACCTCCCTTCTTAGGGACACAATGGACAGGACTTACCCACTGACTATCAGCAACGGGATAAATTATACCTGCCTCAAGGAGCTTTAGTATTTCCTTTCTTACCACTTCTTTCATCTTAGGATTTAGCCGACGTTGATGATCAATAACTGGTTAGGCATCTTTCTCCAAATTTATTTTGTGTTGACATAGAGTGGGACTAATGCCCTTAAGATCATCAAGAGTATATCCAATAGCAGCACGGTGCTTCTTCAGAGTTTTCAATAATTTTTCTTCCTCCTTCTCTGAAAGGTTAGCACTAATAATAACAGGATATATCTTCTTTTCATCAAGATAAGCATATTTAAGAGTATCAGGCAATGGTTTAAGCTCAAACACGGGATCACCCTTGGGTGGAGGAGGATCCCCTAGGATTTCAACAGGCAAGTTGTGTTTCAGAATAGGTCCCTGTTTAAAGAATACTTCATCTATTTCCCTTCTTTCATTCATAAACATATCATTTTCATGGTCTAGCAAATATTGTTCTAAAGGATCACTAGGAGGCACGACAATAGAAGCAAGACCAATAATTTCATCCTTACTAGGCAATTCCTCATCACGAGGTTGTCTATGAAATTTAGAAAAATTAAACTCAGGAGACATATCATCCAAACCAATAGTAACAACATCCTTTTCGCAGTCTATCTTAGCATTAACAGTGTTCAAGAAGGGTCTACCAAATATAATGGGACAAAAACTATCTTGTGGGGAACCAAGAACAAGAAAATCAGCAGGATATTTAACTTTCCCACACAAGACTTCAACATCTCTAACAATCCCGATCGGTGAAATAGTATCTCTATTGGCAAGCTTAATGGTGACATCAATTTCTTCTAACTCAGCTGGTGCAATATCATGCATAATTTCTTTGTATAAGGAAATAGGTATTGCACTAGCACTAGCACCCATATCACACAAGCCATGATAACAATGATCTCCTATTTTAACAAAAATAACAGGCATGCCTACCACAGGTCTATGTTTATTTTTAGCACCAGGTTTAGCAATTCTAGCAGTCTCATCACAGAAATAAATAACATGCCCATCGATATTACCAGCCAAGAGATCTTTAACAATAGCAATATTAGGTTCAACTTTAACTTGCTCAGGAGGTGTATAAGTTCTAATATTACTCTTACGAACCACAGTTGAAGCTTTAGCATGATCCTTTATTCTAACAGGGAAAGGTGGTTTGTCAACATAAGCAGTAGGAACAATAGGATCATTATAAGTGATAGTCTTTTCTTCAACTTTAATAGGTTCAACTACTTTTACTTCTATGGGAGGATGATATTTAAACCACTTCTCCTTAGGGAGATCAACAAGAGTAGCAAAGGATTCACAAAAATAAGCTACTATCTCAGAGTCAAGTCCATATTTAGTGTTAAATTTACGGAAAACATCGGTGTCCATAAAAGATTTAACACAATCAAACTTAGGTGTTATACCTGACTCCTTACCTTCGCCGAGATCCCAACCTTTAGAGTTGTGTTTAATTCTTTCTAATAAATCCCATTTGAATTCAATAGTCTTCATCATAAAAAAACCAGTACAAGAAGTATCGAGCATGGAGCAATTATTGTCAGAAAGCTGAGCATAAAATTTTTGAATAATCATTTCTCTTGAGAGCTCATGATTGGGGCATGAATATAACATTGACTTAAGCCTCCCCCAAGCTTGAGCGATGCTTTCTCCTTCGCGAGGCAAAAAATTATATATATATATATATATATATAATTATGATCACGATGAACAAGACGCATAGGATAAAACTTCTGATGGAATTCCAATTTCAACCGTTTGTAGTCCCATGATCCCATATCATCACATAGCCTATACCATGTCAATGCATCTCCCTTCAAAGATAAAGGGAAGACCTTCTTCTTGATAACATCATCGGGCATACCTGCAAGCTTAAATAATCCACAAACTTCATCCACATAGATTAAGTGTAAATCGGGATGCAATGTTCCATCTCCTGCAAAAGGATTAGCCAGCAGTTTCTCTATCATACCCGAAGGAATTTTGAAGTAAACATTTTCATTTTCAGTAGGTTCAGTAGGTTGATGAGCAACTCTTTGCTCTACTGGTCGAGGTGAAGATACCCCGAACAAGCCCCTCAAAGGATTACTTTCCATAGTAACAAGTGACAGTAAATTTCAGCACACTATATAGATTTCTCCTTACCAAATTCCACCTACCAAAGGCGCTTCACTCCCCGGCAACGGTGCCAGAAAAGAGTCTTGATGACCCACAAGTGTAGGGGATCTATCCTAGTACTTTCGATAAGTAAGAGTGTCGAACCCAACGAGGAGCAGAAGGAGATGATAAGTGGTTTTCAGCAAGGTATTCTCTGCAAGCACTGAAATTATAGGTAACAGATAGTTTTGTGATAAGATAAATTGTAAAGGGTAACAAGTACAAGTGTAAATAAAGTGCAGCAAGGTGGCCCAATCCTTTTTGTAACAAAGTACAAGCCTGGACAAACTCTTATATAGAGAAAAGCGCTCCCGATGACACATGGGAATTATCATCAAGCTAGTTTTCATCACGTTCATATGATTCGCGTTTGGTACTTTGATAATTTGATATGTGGGTGGACCGGTGCTTGGGTGCTGTCCTTACTTGGACAAACATCCCACTTATGATTAACTCCTATTGCAAGCATCCGCAACTACAAAAGAAGTATTAAGGTAAACCTAACCATAGCATGAAACATATGGATCCAAATCAGCCCCTTACGAAGCAACGCATAAACTAGGGTTTAAGCTTCTGTCACTCTAGCAACCCATCATCTACTTATTACTTCCCAATGCCTTCCTCTAGGCCCAAACAATGTTGAAGTGTCATGTAGTCGGTGTTCACATGACACCACTAGAGGAGAGACAACATACATCTCATCATAATATCGAACGAATACCAAATTCACATGACTACTAATAGCAAGACTTCTCCCATGTCCTCAGGAACAAACGTAACTACTCACAAAGCATATTCATGTTCATAATCAGAGGGGTATTAATATGCATATAGGATCTGAACATATGATCTTCCACCAAATAAACCAACTAGCATCAACTACAAAGAGTAATCAACACTACTAGCAACCCACAGGTACCAATCCCAGGCTATGAGACAAAGATTGGATACAAGAGATAAACTAGGGTTTGAGAGGAGATGGTGCTGGTGAAGATATTGATGAAGATGGACCCCCTCCCGATGAGAGGATCATTAGTGATGACGATGGCGATGATTTCCCCCTCCCGGAGGGAAGTGTCCCCGGCAGAACAGCTCCGCCAGAGCCCTAGATTGGTTCCGCCTCGTGGCGGCGGAGTCTCATCCCGAAAGCTTGCTTATGATTTTTTCCTCGGACGAAAGACTTCATATAGCAGAAGATGGGCACCGGAGGGCCACCAGGGGGCCCACGAGGCAGGGGGCGCGCCCCCCACCCTCGTGGCCAGGGTGTGGGCCCCCTCTGGTATTTTCTTCGCTCAGTATTTTTTATTATTTCCAAAAATAACTTCCGTGGAATTTCAGGACCTTTGGAGTTGTGCAGAATAGGTCTCTAATATTTGCTCCTTTTCCAGCCCAAAATTCCTGCTGCCGGCGTTCTCCCTCTTTATGTAAACCTTGTAAAATAAGAGAGAATAGGCATAAGTATTGTGACATAATGTGTAATAACAGGCCATAATGCAATAAATATCGATATAAAAGCATGATGCAAAATGGACATATCACACCGCAATAGGCAATGTCAACACACTTCTTGTTCCAACAACCATGCGCGCTCGTTATTAGCATCGCGCACGCTTCTTTTAATTATAATGTGTGTGACCGTCTAGCGCACACACGTTGATCTATCTATCTGTTTCAGTTTGTTGTGGCTCATCGCAAACAGTTCATCCGTGTGAAGTGTATGCCATCAATCGCAGACACTTTGATCTGTCTGACCCGTTTCTGTTCTGTTGCCTAATCGCAAATAGTTAATCCTTCTGAAGCGTATGCCCTCAATCGCACACACATTTATCTAGCTGCCCGTTTCTATTGTTCCTCCTCATCACAAACAGTTCATCCGAGTGAACCGCATGCTGTATATCGCACACGCCTTCATCTGGCTACCCGTTTCTTTTGTTCCGCCTCATCGCAAGTTCATTGAACTGAACCGTATGCCCTGCATCGCACAGGCAACTAAAATCTGAACCGGGTTTGATGGCTCTGCCATCGCAAACGTTTTGCACCCATTTTTGATGGTTCTTTTACACCATCGTTTGCGATTATTGCATCGCACACAGTTTCGTCGAAGGGTCTCTGATCGTAGTGTCGCGTTAGCAGCATCCTGCATTAGTGAACCCCTTTATCACGTTGGGTGCAAGTGTTTGATTGTTAGTGCAGGTGCATCGATTGGGGACTTGCATGTTTCTCCTACTGGATTGATACCTTGGTTCTTAACTGAGGGAAATACTTATCTCTACTGTGCTGCATCACCCTTTCCTCTTCAACGGAAAAACCCATGCAAGCTCGAGAAGTAGCAGTCAGCAGTGGGGTGGCGGTTACGAAGGCCACCTCCCGCATTCGGGCCGCGACAGCGAAGCGAGCGATGGCCCTAGCTTTCGACTGTGGTGTGGCGGCCACGGCGGCAGACAGTTGGATGGTGGCATGGGCAGCCGGCAATAGCCGCCGATGGGCAGTGGTGGCGAAGCGTGTGGTGGGTGTTCTGGGCACACCCATGATACATCTCCAACGTATCTATAATTTATGAAGTATTCGTGCTATTATATTATCTGTTTTGGATGTTTATGGGCATTATTAAACACTTTTATATTATTTTTGGGACTAACCTATTGACCCAGAGCCCAGTGCCAGTTCCTGTTTTTCCCTTCTTTCAGTGTTTCGAAGAAAAGGAATATCAAACGGAGTCCAAACGGAATGAAACCTTCGAGAGAAGTTATTTTTGGAAAGAAAGCAATCCAGGAGACTTGAAGTGCATGTCAGGGGATCAACGAGGAGAGCACGGGGCAGGGGGGCGCGCCCACCCCCCTGGGTGCGCCCTCCACCCTCGTGGGCCCCTCGTGGCTCCCCTTACCGACTTCTTTCACCTATATATATCCATATACCCTAAAACCTTAAGGGAACAAAATAGATCGGGAGTTCCGCCGTCGCAAGCCTCTGTAGCCACCAAAAACCAATCGGGACCCTGTTCCCGCACCCTGCCGGAGGGGGGATCCCTCACCGGTGGCCATCTTCATCATCCCGGCGCTCTCCATGACGAGGAGGGAGTAGTTCACCCTCGGGGCTGAGGGTATGTACCAGTAGCTATGTGTTTGATCTCTCTCTCTCGTGGTCTTGAGATGGTACGATCTTGATGTACCACGAGCTTTGCTATTGTAGTTGGATCTTATGATGTTTCTCCCCCTCTACTCTCTTGTAATGGATTGAGTTTTCCCTTTGAAGTTATCTTATCGGATTGAGTCTTTAAGGATTTGAGAACACTTGATGTATGTCTTGCCGTGCTTATCTGTGGTGACAATGGGATATCACGTGATCCACTTGATGTATGTTTTGGTGATCAACTTGCGGGTTCCGTCCATGAACCTATGCATAGGGGTTGGCACACGTTTTCGTCTTGAATCTCCGGTAGAAACTTTGGGGCACTCTTTGAAGTACTTTGTGTTGGTTGAATAGATAATCTGAGATTGTGTGATGCATATCGTATAATCATACCCACGGATACTTGAGGTGACATTGGAGTATCTCGGTGACATTAGGGTTTTGGTTGATTTGTGTCTTAAGGTGTTATTCTAGTACGAACTCTATTATAGATTGATCAGAAAGAATAACTTTGAGGTGGTTTCGTACCCTACCATAATCTCTTCGTTTGTTCTCCGCTATTAGTGACTTTGGAGTGAATCTTTGTTGCATGTTGAGGGATTGTTATATGATCCAATTATGTTATTATTGTTGAGAGAACTTGCACTAGTGAAAGTATGAACCCTAGGCCTTGTTTCCTAGCATTGCAATACCGTTTACGCTAACTTTTATCATTATTTACCTTGTTGTTTTTATATTTTCAGATTACAAAAACCTATATCTACCATCCATATTGCACTTGTATCACCATCTCTTCGCCGAACTAGTGCACCTATACAATTTACCATTGTATTGGGTGTGTTGGGGACACAAGAAACTCTTTGCTATTTGGTTGCAGGGTTGTTTGAGAGAGACCATCTTCATCCTACGCCTCCCACGGATTGATAAACCTTAGGTCATCCACTTGAGGGAAATTTGCTACTATCCTACAAACCCCTCCAGTTGGAGGCCCAACAACGTCTACAAGAAGAAGGTTGCGTAGTAGACATCAAGCTCTTTTCTGGCGCCGTTGCCGGGGAGGCTAGGTAAGCGGCACTCACACCCCGTCAACTAAGCTCTTTTCTGGCGCCGTTGCCGGGGAGCTGAGTGCTTGAAGGTATATCTTTAGATCTTGCAATCGAATCTTTTAGTTTCTTGTTTTATCACTAGTTTAGTCTATAAAAGAAAACAAAAAAATGGAATTGAGTTTGCCTCATACGCTTCATCTTTTTAATATCTTTCGTGAGTATGATGGAAAGGAAAATTGTGCCAAAGTGTTAGAAGAAGAATGCAATAAAATGCTTGGCACTAAATCTTTGAATGATGAGCATGATTGCAATGTTGTTAGTATGAACTCTTTGAATATCCATGGTACTAATGATGATTGTACTAGTCATGATGAAAATGTTTCCTATAAGCATGTCGATTTCTGTGGAGTGCATAGAGTTTGCAAATACATACCAAAAAGGGAAGATAGATTGTAAGAGGCACAAGTACTTAGAAACTAAATGGTTGCAAGAGAGGCTAAATGTTAGTGCTGAAAATTTAAAATATCTTAGCCATACTTGTGAACTTTGCAATGAACATGGTCATTTAAATATCAAATGCAAATTGTTTTATGATCGAATCGTGTCCAAAAATTGTGATGACTTGATTTCCCTTGCACATCATAATGAACTTAGTCTGCTTTTGGGTTATGAAGAATTGAAATGTCAAACTAAGTTTATTCCAGAATATAACCTCGAGAAATTCCTCGGTATTGATCTAGAAGAAATTTATATGTATTGTGCAGTGAATTGCATTGAAAATCCTTATATTGCCAATTACATAAAGAAAACAAAACAAATAGAAGATGAAGAGAACACTAATGAAAGGGAAGAGACTTCCCAATATCCTCCTATTATTTATTATGATGAATCAGGTAATGAGGAGGAGCTTTCTATTCAACCAATCTCATCAATAAGGAGCTCAAAAAAGAGGGATAAACCCGCACATGATGTGAAGGAGAAAAAGAAACAACGGAGAAGCAAAGGTAAAAAGGTATCCCTCCCAAATGATGTTGCACCTACTACTCATTGTGATGATGATAATTGCTATACTATTGGTGCTATCCATACTATTAATAATGAGAGTGATTATGCTTTTGATATGAAAAGGCCCAAGCTTGGGGATGCTATGTTTGATGAGGATGACACATTTGAGAATATATTTGCTGAAATTAATGTTTGTCCCAAGCTTGGGGATGCTACGTTTAATGAAGATGATATTTTTAGTCTCTCAAGTTTTGATATGCAAATTTATAATGATGATAACATGCCTCCTACTTATGATGATTATATTGATGAAAGTGGGTTTGGAAGAGTGTCAACTTTAGGAAGTAATGATCCCACTATTTTGGAGGATGTTGAATCTTATAATATTTATGAAAGTGGATTTGGAGAGGTCATGACTTTATTTAGTGATGAGTCCACTATCTTGGAAGAGGTTTCAATCGATTATGATGAGAAAAAGTTGCTACTTATGATGATTATTGTGATGAAACTTATGCTATAAAAAGTAGTGATGATTATATTTATAAAACTTGTCATGATTATGATTACCCTTTTTCTGAACATTACTCTTTTAATGTGGAAACAATTTATAGTATTCAAGTCTCTTATGATACTCCCACTATTCCGAATGAGAAGAATTTTGCTTATGAGGAGAGTAGTAAAATTTCTATGCTTGTAGATCATGAAAATAATGATTTAGGGGCTAGTTATATTGTTGAATTCATTCATGATGCTACTGAAAATTATTATGAGGGAGGAATATATGCTTGTAGGAATTGCAATAATATCAAGTTTCCTCTCTATGTGCTTAAAGTTTTGTAGTTATGCTCGTTTTGCCTGCTTATGGAGGATTTCACTGAGTCGGGCAGGAACCTTGCACGGGAACCTGCGTGGTTGTGTGGGAACGGGCTCACCACCGTTTGGCCAAAAGAACGCCCCCACACGCTGCTCAAGCTTGCTCTCTAAGCCGTTGTAGCGACCAGACCTCAAACAGTCTGTGCTGCTGTGCATCAGTGTCATCCCTGGATCAGTAATGCTGACACGCACAGTACAAATGGAGGATTTATAACAGAGTAGCAATCACACACTTATTACATCGAGTATCTCCAAAGAGAAATAAGTATGATAAATATGGCTTAAGGCCATCTAATACGATAACAGCGGAAGGCTTGGAAGATAAGTGAGTCCATCAACTCCAACAGCATCACTGAGTATAAGACCACGACCTAAGGCACCTTATTCGTCGTCTGAAAAGTCTGCAACATAAAACATTGCAGCCCGAAAACGGGTCAGCACATGGAATATGCTGGCAATGTAACACATAGAGAATAATGAACATGATAATGCTATACTACATGCATATATGGCTGGTAGAAGGCTCTATGGTTACAGTTTTGCGAAAAGCCAAATTTTCCCTACTGCAAAGGAATAAATTTTGTTTAACTATCATGGTGGTTGTTAAACATTGAGATGGTTGACAGCATCTCAATCCCAATTAAGTATCATCATTAACCCAACAAGATTAATTAAAGTAACATGGTGATGAGATTCACGTGATAATCCAAGTACTAGATACTAAAGATGTCCATAACCGGGGACACGGCTAATCATGATTAGTTTGTACACTCTGCAGAGGTTTGTGCACTTTTCTCCACAAGACTCGACCGCCTCCGCTTGATTCTCGCACTACATGATGTTTGAGAAACGGATGACCGAGACACAGTCTTTCAGAAACAATAGCTCTTTACTCCGGGTGGACAGTTACACCTACTTTCCCCTACATTTGCTAGCCCACCTCTTCAAGAGATCATGTAACCTACTCAACTATGCTAGAGCCCATAATAGCTTGTGGCTGCACACGGAAGTTTCTAGCATGAATAATCTTATGATCCCTTTGAGCCTGGGTGGCGGTCCTTAGAAAAACAGGCAACACTGGGTTCTCCAGGTGCCTCAATCCACCCAGATGTGAGTTTTAGT
Source organism: Triticum aestivum (assembly GCF_018294505.1). Classification (NCBI taxonomy): domain Eukaryota; kingdom Viridiplantae; phylum Streptophyta; class Magnoliopsida; order Poales; family Poaceae; genus Triticum; species Triticum aestivum. The sequence goes on from NC_057796.1 coordinate 110,460,473, forward strand.
TGCCACCTTAAGTAAACCATTAATGAACAATCTCACATCTGTCGTGAATATCTCTCAAACCCAATCCACGTCTCCTAGCATAGCATAGCGATATAAGCAAATGTAGAAGTAACTCCCAAGGGTTTGATAATAAACAGGGCAATAGGTACTACCTCAACTACATCCCAATACCCACAATTTCATTAGATCCTAACCATGCAATGTTTGAGGGTTGGTCTAATGCAATAAAACTGGGTAGTAAAAGAGGTATGATCAACGTGTTACTTGCCTTGCTGATGATCCGTGAAACTTAGCGATTCAAAGTAGCAAGCGGCGCACTCCGGGTACTCTATCGCAAACAAACAAGCATACAATAAGCACTCATCAAATGCACCGGTAAAACTCAAATAACGATCTAACCAGAAAGTTCAACTTAAGAACTCCGGTTTGCAAAAAGAATCAAATCAAACGAAGCAACGAAAGTCAAATGACGAAAAAAACAAGCTTCGTTTACTAATCTGAATCTAGGTCAAATTTTACAGTAGCAAAAACTTGTTTGAGTGGGTTAAACGGAAAGAGAATTTCGAGACGAAACTCTAGGCGCTTGAATTGCCTAATTCCGATAAACGAGCGAAAAGATAAACGAAAACGAAAATCTGATTGGAAATCGCGATCTGGAATAATCGCGGAAAATCCGACGAAAAAGAAAACTGACGAACAGTTAAACGAACGGACGTTCGTTAACAGCGTCTAACCGACGAACACGTTCGTTAAAACAAACGGGTCGGTGAACGTTCACTACTTAAATAAACCGAAGAAAAATAAACCGATCTATATAAAAAAACTAGGGTTTCAAAAAAAACCGGGGTGGTTTTAAAAAAACGGACGGCGAACGGCGGCGGCTCCGGCTAACCTCCGGCGAGGCTCGGGACGGGGCTCCGGCGGGTCGGGCAAGGGTGGCGAGGGGCGGCGGGGCTGCGGGCGTCGAAGGGCGACGGGGCGGCGGCGTACTGCGTCGGGGCGGCGAGCTCCTCGGGCGGCGGCGTCGGGCTCCGGCAGCGGGGGCTCCTCGGGCGGCGGCGGCATCGGATCGGGGCGGGGACGGGATGAGGGAGAGGGGGCGGGGTCGGGGGTATAAAAAGAGGGGGGTGCCGTGGAGGAGGGGGCAAGGCGGCGGGCGGCGGCGTGCTCGAGCTGGACTCGGCGGCGGCGGCGCTGCATGCCCGAGAGGGAGACGGGGTGCGGGCCAGGCTGGGCCGTCGGCTGGGTTTCGGCCCAGAAGGCGCGCTCGGCGTTTTCTTTTTTTAAATATATCGACGAATCTAAAAAAAATCATAGAAAAATAAATAAAAATCGAAAAATGATAAAACAAATTTTCACTGTCTAATTAAAATAATTAGAACAAGATGAACATTTTTCTTGGCCCAAAAATGCAGTTTTGAAAACATGCAATTTTTTAACGCATTTAAAATTGCAAATACAACCCGAATAAAATCCAATATTTGATTTTAATATTTTTCCTCCAATATTTCAATTATTTTGGAGAAGTCATATTTTCTCCTCTCATTTATTTTAATATGAAATATTTTTCGGAGAGAAAAATAATTAAAGCAAAAATCCTCGTTTTATTATTTGATAAAAATCAAATATGAAAACCGGGAAAAATCCCCAACTCTCTCCGAGGGTCCTTGAGTTTCTTAGGATTTTCGAGGATTTGCCGAAATGCAATAAAATATGCTATGCAATGATGATCTAATGTATAACATTCCAAATTGAAAATTTGGGATGTTACAAACCTACCCCCTTAAGATGAATCTCACCCTCGAGATTCGGGTTGGCTAGAAAATAGGTGAGAGTGGTTCTTCCGTAGATCTTCCTCTCGCTCCCAGGTGGCTTCATCTTCAGTGTGGTGACTCCACTGAACTTTGCAGAACTTGATAACCTTGCTGCGGGTGACTCGGCTGGCATACTCAAGAATCTTAACTGGTTTCTCCTCATAGGTCAAATCACTTTCCAACTGTATCGCTTCCAGGGGCACTGTATCTCTCAGTGGTATCTCAGCCATCTCTGCGTGGCACTTCTTTAACTGGGAAACGTGAAATACATCATGAACTCCTGACAATCCTTCAGGCAATTCCAGCTTGTAAGCAACTTCTCCCATACGCTCCAAAACTCTGTATGGTCCGATAAAACGGGGCGCTAACTTTCCTTTAACTCCAAAGCGCTTCACTCCTCGAAGTGGTGATACTCGTAGGTAAACTCTGTCTTCGACTTCGTGAACTGTATCCTTATGTTTAGAATCCGCATAACTCTTCTGCCTGGACTGGGCTACCTTGAGCCTATCGCGAATCAACCTCACTTTCTGTTCTGGTTCCTTAATCAAATCTGGTCCAAACAACTGGCGGTCTCCAACTTCGTCCCATAACAATGGTGTCCTACACCTCCTTCCATACAAGGCTTCGAAAGGGGCCATCTTTAAACTGGTTTGATAGCTGTTGTTGTAAGAAAACTCTACATATGGCAAATTGTCGTCCCAACTAGATCCATAATCTAGCGCACAAGCTCTCAACATGTACTCCAAAATCTGATTGACTCTCTCGGTCCGTCCATCTGTCTGTGGGTGAAAGGCTGTACTGAATTCTAGCCTGGTTCCCAAAGTTTCATGTAACTGATTCCAGAACTTCGAGGTAAACTGGGTTCCTCTATCTGATACAATGGTCCTCGGAACTCCATGCAAACATACGATGCTGGTCATGTATATCTTTGCCAACTTAGCACTGGTGTAAGTGGTCTTCACTGGGATGAAATGAGCGACTTTCGTCAAACAATCGACTACAACCCATATTGAGTCATAGCCTGAACGAGTCCTGGGCAATCCCGTGATAAAATCCATGCCTAGTTTATCCCACTTCCATTCGGGTATCGGCAATGGCTGTAGCAATCCTGCTGGCTTCTGATGCTCTGCCTTCACTCTCTGGCATACATCACAAACTGCTACATACTCCGCAATATCCTTCTTCATTCCGGTCCACCAGAAAGTATCCTTCAAATCCAAATACATCTTGGTATTTCCTGGGTGAATCGAATACGGTGAATCATGGGCCTCTTGCAAGATCAACTTCCTGATCTCCGGATCATTGGGCACATAAACGCGATCCTCAAACCATAAGGTATCGTGCTCATCCTCACAAAATCCCTTGGCTTTACCTTTGCTCATCCTTTCCTTTATCTCGTCAATCTCCTTGTCTGTCTTCTGAGCTTCTCTGATCTTTTCCATCAAGGTAGACTGGATCTCCAACGTTGCTAAATAGCCTCTTGGAACTATCTCCAAACATAGCTCGCGAAGATCTTAGGCTCATAATTTCGGTAATTTTCCGGTCATGAGGGTGTTAACATGGCTCTTGCGGCTCAACGCATCCGCTACTACGTTAGCCTTCCCTGGGTGATAATGCAATCTCATATCATAATCCTTAATGAGCTCCAACCATCTCCTTTGCCTGAGATTTAACTCCTTCTGCGTGAAAATGTACTTCAAACTCTTGTGATCCGTGTACACCTCACAATGGTTTCCGATGAGAAAATGTCTCCATGTCTTCAACGCATGCACTACGGCTGCTAACTCCAAATCATGCATGGCATAATTCTTCTCATGGGGTTTAAGTTGTCGTGAAGCATATGAAACAACTCTTCCCTCCTGCATTAGCACTGCTCCAAGTCCTCGACGTGAAGCGTCGTAATATACTTCATAATCCTTGCGTTGATCTGGCAGAATCAACACTGGTGATGTAACCAAACGTTTCTTCAACTCTTGGAAACTAGCTTCACATTCCTCAGTCCAATTGAATTTGATGTCCTTCTTTAACAGCTCTGTCATGGGCTTAGCGATTCTCGAGAAATTCTCAATGAACCTCCGGTAGTATCCTGCAAGTCCAAGAAAACTCCGGATTTCTCCAACTGACGTGGGTGATTCCCAGTTTGTTACTGTGTCAACTTTGGCGGGGTCTACGGCTATTCCTTCTCCGGATATAACATGTCCGAGGAATCCAACTTCCTTCAGCCAAAACTCACATTTGCTGAACTTGGCGTATAACTGGTGTTCTCTGAGCTTCTCAAGTACCAAACGCAAATGCTCCTTATGCTCTTCTTCGTTCTTTGAGTAGACCAAAATGTCATCAATGAACACCACGACGAACTTATCCAAAAACTCCATAAACACTTTGTTCATCAGGTTCATGAAATAGGCAGGTGCGTTAGTCAGACCAAATGACATAACGGTATACTCATACAGCCCATACTTGGTGGTAAAAGCCGTCTTAGGTATATCCTGCTCTCGAATCTTCAACTGATGGTATCCTAATCGTAGATCGATCTTGGAAAATACCTTAGCTCCTTGTAATCGGTCAAACAAATCATTGATCATTGGCAGTGGGTACTTGTTCTTTATTGAACGGGTTAGGCTTCTTCCCAGAGCTTCCATTGCCATTTCCATTCTGGGCTTCCGGGCATTCAGTTGCATAATGTCCCGTCTTCTGGCACTTGAAACAAGTAATGTGACTTAGATCCCTCTTGGCTGGGGTAGATGGGTTATTACGGTTCTGCCCGTTACTTCCTCCATTCCCATTACCATTCTTGGGTCCATTATGGTTGTGCGAACTACCTCCTCCATGGGTATGCTGAAACTGTCCTCCCGATTTCGGGGTAAAACGTGGCTTCTGCTGAGCTCCAGAATTGTACTTCCCTTGTCCATACTTCTTCTTACGGTTTTCAATCTGCTGTTGCTTCCCTTCAATCATGAGAGCTCTATCTACCAACTCCTGGTAGTTGGTGAAGGTTGCTACCATCAAATGCATGCTCAGCTCATCATTCAGTCCTTCGAGAAACTTCTCCTGCTTGGCTACATCTGTAGCAACGTCATCTGGAGCATAACGTGCTAACTTACTAAAGTCCTCCACATACTGGCCTACGGTGCGTCCTCCTTGGCGTAGGTTGCAAAACTCACGCTTCTTCATAGCCATAGCTCCTGCTGAAACATGGGTAGTACGGAAAGCTTGCTGAAACTGATCCCATGTGACAGTGTCAGTAGGGTGGGTGGCTGTGTAATTCTCCCACCATGATGCTGCGGGTCCATCAAGCTGATGTGTGGCAAAACGCACTTTCTCCGCATCCGTGCATCCTGCAGTGGTCAACTCCCTTCCAACTTTGCGGAGCCAATCATCTGCAACAATCGGCTCGGTGCTGCTAGAAAACACCGGCGGATTTAGCCTCAAGAAACGGGCTAAGTGATCAACAGGTGGTGGTGGTGGGTTGTTGTTGTTGTTGTTGCCTTGGTTCTGTACTAACACTTGCATCAGGGCATTCTGCTGCTGAATCAACTGAGTGATCTCCGGTGGGAAAACAAATCCGGTGTCGCGTCTCGGAGGCATCTGATAGGTTTAGAAAAGATGAGAATTTAGAATAGAATGAGGTCTAGAGGGAAAACACTACCCATATGCTCATGAGACAAAACACAATCAATATCACTCAATCAAATCAAACAAGGCATACAATCAATCTATCTATCGTTACAAAAGTGCTCGGACTATACTATATACATGGGGGAATACTACTACTGATTTTGATGGTCTACTAGAAATTTTGATCGGTCGAAGACTCCATGATATCTGCTCTAGCTTCATCCATAAAATCATCTTCACTGGGGTCCGAGTCGGTGTCGTCGACGATGATGTAGTTATCCGGGCAAGTAGAATCGTCGTCTTGTCCTTCAGGTGATGGGTCTCCCGGGAATACTTCGATCTTCTGTATCAGGTCGCCGTTCTTCTCCAACAACGTGGCGATCTCCTCCTCATATCCATTGCGCGTAGACTTGAGTTCTTCCTCCAACTCCGTGATCTTGGCCAATGCCTTCTTCAGATATATCATGTCTGAGCACATCCGGTTCTCCTGGCGACGAATGTGTTGGTTTTGCTCCTGGATGAAAGCTGCAATTGATCCATCCTTCTTGGTGCTGATCATCTCCCATTGTTCATCTCGGTGTCCACAGATCAGATAAATAGTATCCTTAAGCTCCCTGCGGTAGACTTCTCCAATGCGTCCCATAGAGATGTGGGCTGACATGCTCTTCCCTAAACTCCAGGTTGGTGCATCAAAGGAAAATTCTATAGGCTCAGTGACTGGCGTAAACGTCCTTCCAGGAATTTGAACTTGAATCTTCCAGCGCTCCTCTTCTGGTTGTGTGGCGTTGTGGGTCCCGGTGAATCTTGGTATTCCTATGTTTAGGTACTTAGTGACTTCCTTCAAGTGTCGTCCAAAAGGTGTATCTTCATCCGGTTGCATGAACTTGTTCCTTGCATCCGCCATTCCTAAAAGAGTAGAAAGTGGAGAGGAGTCAGAAATGAGAAGAGAGTAGTGTTCTAGGGTTTAAGCTTAGTGGTCGTGTCCTACAGTCAGCGTGTGGTCTGATACCACCTTTGTAGCGACCAGACCTCAAACAGTCTGTGCTGCTGTGCATCAGTGTCATCCCTGGATGAGTAATGCTGACACGCACAGTACAAATGGAGGATTTATAACAAAGTAGCAATCACACACTTATTACACCGAGTATCTCCAAAGATAAATAAGTATGATAAATATGGCTTAAGGCCATCTAATACGATAACAGCGGAAGGCTTGGAAGATAAGTGAGTCCATCAACTCCAACGGCATCACTGAGTATAAGACCACGACCTAAGGCACCTTACTCGTCGTCTGAAAAGTCTGCAACATAAAACGTTGCAGCCCGAAAACGGGTCAGCACATGGAATATGCTGGCAATGTAACACATAGAGAATAATGAACATGATAATGCTATACTACATGCATATATGGCTGGTAGAAGGCTCTATGGTTACAGTTTTGCGAAAAGCCAATTTTTCCCTACTGCAAAGGAATAAATTTTGTTTAACTATCATGGTGGTTGTTAAACATTGAGATGGTTGACAGCATCTCAATCCCAATTAAGTATCATCATTAACCCATCAAGATTAATTAAAGTAACATGGTGATGAGATTCACATGATAATCCAAGTACTAGATACTCAAGATGTCCATAACCGGGGACACGGCTAATCATGATTAGTTTGTACACTCTGCAGAGGTTTGTGCACTTTTCCCCACAAGACTCGATCGCCTCCGCTTGATTCTCGCACTACATGATGTTTGAGAAACGGATGACCGAGTCACAGTCTTTTAGAAACAATAATTCTTTACTCCGGGTGGACAGTTACACCTACTTTCCCCTACATCTGCTAGCCCACCTCTTCAAGAGATCATGTAACCTACTCAACTATGCTAGAGCCCATAATAGCTTATGGCTCCACACGGAAGTTTCTAGCATGAATAATCTTATGATCCCTTTGAGCCTGGGTGGCGGTCCTTATAAAAACAGGCAACACTGGGTTCTCCAGGTGCCTCAATCCACCCAGATGTGAGTTTTAGTTGCCACCTTAAGTAAACCATTAATGAACAATCTCACATCTGTCGTGAATATCTCTCAAACCCAATCCACGTCTACTAGCATAGCATAGCGATATAAGCAAACGTAGAAGTAACTCCCAAGGGTTTGATAATAAACAGGGCAATAGGTACTACCTGAACTACATCCCAATACCCACAATTTAATTAGATCCTAACCATGCAATGTTTGAGGGTTGGTCTAATGCAATAAAACTGGGTAGTAAAAGAGGTATGATCAACGTGTTACTTGCCTTGCTGATGATCCGTGAAACTTAGCGATTCGAAGTAGCAAGCGGCGCACTCCGGGTACTCTATCGCAAACAAACAAGCATACAATAAGCACTCATCAAATGCACCGGTAAAACTCAAATAACGATCTAACCAGAAAGTTCAACTTAAGAACTCCGGTTTGCAAAAAGAATCAAATCAAACGAAGCAACGAAAGTCAAATGACGAAAAAAACAAGCTTCGTTTACTAATCTGAATCTAGGTCAAATTTTATAGTAGCAAAAACTTGTTTGGGTGGGTTAACCGGAAAGAGAATTTCGAGACGAAACTCTAGGCGCTTGAATCGCCTGATTCCGATAAACGAGCGAAAAGATAAACGAAAATGAAAATCTGATTGGAAATCGCGATCTGGAATAATCGAGGAAAATCCGATGAAAAAGAAAACTGACGAACAGTTAAACGAACGGACGTTCGTTAGCAGCGTCTAACCGACGAACACGTTCGTTAAAACAAACGGGTCGGTGAACGTTCACTACTTAAATAAACCGAAGAAAAATAAACCGATCTATATAAAAAAAACTAGGGTTTCAAAAAAAATAAACCGGGGTGGTTTAAAAAAACCGGACGGCGAATGGCGGCGGCTCCGGCTAACCTCCGGCGAGGCTCGGGACGGGGCTCCGGCGGGTTGGGCGAAGGCGGCGAGGGGCGGCGGGGCTGCGGGCGTCGAAGGGCGACGGGGCGGCGGCGTACGGCATCGGGGCGGCGAGCTCCTCGGGCGGCGGCGTCGGGCTCCGGCGGCGGCTCCTCGGGCGGCGGCGGCTTCGGATCGGGGCGGGGACGGGGTGAGGGAGAGGGGGCGGGGTCGGCGGTATAAAAAGAGGGGGGTGCCGTGGAGGAGGGGGCAAGGCGGCGGGCGGCGGCGTGCTCGAGCTGGACTCGGCGGCGGCGGTGTTGCGTGCCCGAGAAGGAGACGGGGTGCGGGGCAGGCTGGGCCGTCGGCTGGGTTTCGGCCCAGTCGGCGCGCTCGGCGTTTTTTTTAAATATATCGCCGAATCTAAAAAAATCATAGAAAAATAAATAAAAATCCAAAAATGACAAATTTTCACCGTCTAATTAAAATAATTAGAACAAGATGAACATTTTTCTTGGCCCAAAAATGCAGTTTTGAAAACGTGCAATTTTTTTAACGCATTTAAAATTGCAAATACAACCCGAATAAAATCCAATATTTGATTTTAATATTTTTCCTCCAATATTTCAATTATTTTGGAGAAGTCATATTTTCTCCTCTCATTTATTTTAATATGAAATATTTTTCGGAGAGAAAAATAATTAAACAAAAAATTCTCGTTTTATTATTTGATAAAAATCAAGTATGAAAACCGGGAAAAATCCCCAACTCTCTCCGAGGGTCCTTGAGTTGCTTAGGATTTTCGAGGATTTGCCGAAATGCAATAAAATATGCTATGCAATAATGATCTAATGTATAACATTCCAAATTGAAAATTTGGGATGTTACAGCCGTCTGCGGCAGCGGGATGACAAGACGTGCGAGAGGAGGACGAAAGGACACGTACGCATACGGTTAATAAAATAAAAACCTTTGCGATTAAATTACCTACTACCCCCATCCTGGTTTATAAGTCGTCCATGTATTTGTGTGCCAAATTTTGACTAGAGATTTAAGTAACAAAATACGAATGCATGTCGCTAGATATTATATTGTTGGATTCGTATTTGAACATAGTTTCCAATTATATAATTTTTGTAACATGCATTAACATTTTGTTGGTAAAATTCAAGGTCAAAATATGGCACAGAATATAAAGGGGACTAATAGACCAAGACGATGGTAGTAGCACACGACCACTCTCTACGCGGCGTCGCAATTGTCGGTCGGCTTGTAGACGACCATTTACTGCGTGTTCAAATGCTCTATGCGTGTGGTTGCTTGCGGTTGAGGCGGCCACGGTGCGCTCTGCTCGCGTCCCATCGCGCGCGCTCTGCTCTTGCGTTCCTCCGGGCGCTCTGCCCTCGTCCCTCCACGCACGCTACCAGTGTTTTCGGCAGGTGCACGGTCACGCATGTTCGTGGGCATGCGGTTGCGCCGGGCGCGGTGCCATGATGCAGTTACCCGCTGCAAAAACTGCCATGTGGACGCACCGAGAATCTAGGCCGTCCGTGTAACGCCCGGGTAATCAAGCTACAGTAATTCCCCGCTAATCATGCCACATCACCTCGGTCACTGTTGTTAACCGTGCGATGATCCAAAACCGTTTCATAATTTAAATTCAATTAGTGTCAACAATAAAAGTTTTTCAAAATTTAAAACAAAATGTTCGAGCTATGTCAATTATTGCATCGGTAATTATGGTGAAGTAAACACATTTTTATAAAATGCCTAAATACTTTTAAATGAATTAAAACAGAAAAGAAATAATGAAAGAAAATACAAAGGGGAGAAACAAACAGAAAAAAAGAGAAAACCCTCCCCCCACTGGGCCGATTGGCCCAGCTGGCCACCAGGCCGCCCGACCGGCCCACTCCTACCTCAACCCTCGGGCCGGCCCACCCCGCGCCCCCACTCCCTTATCCCCCCACTCCCCAGGGTCCCGAAACTCTAACCCACCACTCTTCCCCCACGTCGTTCCCCTCCTCCCCCCCGATCCAGATCGGATCGGGGCTCGCTCGCACGCGCGCGCCTTGGGCCCGACGACCCCGCCGCCTGGACCTCGCCGGCGCCTCTTCCCCACCGGCCTGCTTCCTCCTCCCCCGCCGGCCTGCCTCCCCCACCTCAATGGCCTGCCTCCTCGTCGCCCGGTCGTCGCCGTCAACCGCCTCGCGCCCCGCTGCCAATCCCCCTACGGCCCTAGTGAGCCCCGCCTCGCTCCCTCCCTCTCCCTCGTGCGCTCGCGCTCGTCGCCGCGGTCCCCGCCGATCTCGCCCGCGGTTGACGCGCTCTGGCCGCGTCCGATGCGCGCTCATCGTGCCGTGCCCGCGCCCGCACCTCGCTCCGTTCTGCCTCGTCACGCACACCCGCACCTGGCCGCCGGCCCGCGCCCCCGTGGCCCCCTCCTTCGCTCTGGCCGCCGAGGCCTGCGCCCGTCGTGGCCTCACCCCGGCCGCCCCCTGTCTTGTCGCTGCGGCCTCCTTCCCCCACGCGCGGGCGACGCCCCACGCCCATGGCCACCTCTGGCGCTCCGGCGCCCGCGCCCTGCTCCTCCCCTTCTGCCCTGCCGTGGCCTCGCCGCTGCCACGCCGGCGAACCCTCCCCCCTTGCCGTGGCCCCGGCTGGCCGCGTCCAGGTCCAGCGCCCGCGCTCGCCCGCGCGGCGACCGAGCCCGTCCGCGCGCTCGTGCGCGCCCACGGCTGCACGCGCGCCCGCTCGCCCGTGCGCCCGCGCCCACTATGGCCGAGCCCGTACAAGCCCGGTGCCCAAAGGGCCCGGGCGGACATGTCCGCCCCTGGCCTATGACAAACGGGGCCCAGCCCAGAACGAAATTAAAAAGGAAATTAAAAAATAAATAATAATAATAATAATAATTAATTAATTAATTAACTTATTTAATCATGTTAATATTAATTAATTAAGATTAATTAAACTAATAACAAATTAACCTAATTAACTACTGATAATTTACTAACAGTCACTAACACGTGGGACCCACCTGTCAGGTTGACCAGGTCAATGGTCAACGTTGACTGCTGACGTCAGCATGACATCATGCTGATGTCATAAATCAAAATTTCGAATTAAATTAAATAATTAATGAAATTCCAGAAATTAATAAATTCTTTTGAAAATCATATCTTTTAATCCGTAACCCGGATGGAAATACTTTGTACATGAAAGTTGCTCAGAACGACGAGACGAATCCGGATACGCAGCCCGTTCGTCCGCCACACATCCGTAGCATAGCAAACCTGTAACATTTCACCTCCGGTTCATCTGTCCGAAAACGCAAAACATCGGGAATACTTTCCCGGATGTTCCCCCCCTTCGTCGGTACCACATACTCTCGCGTTAGGACACACCTCGCACTGCTCATTGTCATGTCACGCATCGTCATGTTTATGTTTGCATTGTATTTACTGTTTCTTCCCCCTCTTCTCGCCGGTAGACTACAAGATCGACACTGCTGCTGCCTAGTTCGACCACGGAGTTGACGACCCTCCTACTTGCCAGAGCAACCAGGCAAGCCCCCCTTCATCACCAGATATCGCCTATTCTTCTCTATACTGCTTGCATTAGAGTAGTGTAGCATGTTACTGCTTTCTGTTAATCCTATACTGATGCATAGCCTGCCCTTGCTTCTACTGTTGTTACCTTTACCTGCAATCCTACATGCTTAGTATAGGATGCTAGTTTCCATCAGTGGCCCTACATCCTTGTCCGTCTGCTGTGCTATACTATCGGGCCGTGATCACTTGGGCGGTGATCACGGGTATATACTTATATACTATATACATGAAACATGTGATGACTAAAGTCGGGTCGGCTCGTAGGAGTACCCGCAAGTGGATCTTTGTGGCGGAGCGACAGGGCAGGTTGAGACCGCCTAGGTGAGAGGTGGGCCTGGCCCTGGTCGACGTTCGCTGTTACTTAACACGCTTAACAAGATCTTGGTATTTGATCTGAGTCTGGCCATTTGGTCTATACGCACTAGCCATCTACGCGGGAGTAGTTATGGGTATCCCGGCGTCGTGGTATCAGCCGAAGCTCTTTTTGACGTCAGCGACGGAGCAGCGCGCGCCGGATTGGACTGGAACGCCACTAGGCTAGGTCTGCTTCCGGCCGCCTCGCAACGTGCAGGTGTGCAATGGGCGATGGGCCCAGACCCCTGCGCGCATAGGATTTAGACCGGCGTGTTGACCTCTCGGTTGAGCCTAGGTGGGGCTGCGACGTGTTGATCTTCCGAGGCCGGGCATGACCCAGAAAAGTGTGTCCGGCCAAATGGGATCGAGCGTGTTGGGTTATGTGGTGCACCCCTGCAGGGAAGTTTATCTATTCGAATAGCCGTGTCCCTCGGTAAAAGGACGACCCTGAGTTGTACCTTGACCTTATGACAACTAGAACCGGATACTGAATAAAATACACACTTCCAAGTGCCAGATACAACCCGGTGATCGCTCTCTAACAGGGCGACGAGGAGGGGATCGCCGGGTAGGATTATGCTATGCGATGCTACTTGGAGGACTTCAATCTACTCTCTTTTACATGCTGCAAGATGGAGATGGCCAGAAGCGTAGTCTTCGACAGGATTAGCTATCCCCCTCTTATTCTGGCATTCTGCAGTTCAGTCCACTGATATGCCCCTTTACACATATACCCATGCATATGTAGTGTAGCTCCTTGCTTGCGAGTACTTTGGATGAGTACTCACGGTTGCTTCTCTCCCTCTTTTCCCCCTTTCCTTTCTATCTGGTTGTCGCAACCAGATGCTGGAGTCCAGGAGCCAGACGCCACCGTCGACGACGACACCTACGACACTGGTGGTGCCTACTACTACGTGCAGCCCGCTGACGACGACCAGGAGTAGTTAGGAGGATCCCAGGCAGGAGGCCTGCGCCTCGTTCGATCTGTATCCCAGTTTGTGCTAGCCTTCTTAAGGCAAACTTGTTTAACTTATGTCTGTACTCAGATATTGTTGCTTCCGCTGACTCGTCTGTGATCGAGTACTTGTATTCGAGCCCTCGAGGCCCCTGGCTTGTATTATGATGCTTGTATGACTTATTTATGTTGTAGAGTTGTGTTGTGATATCTTCCCGTGAGACCCTGATCTTGATCGTACACATTTGCGTGCATGATGAGTGTACGGTCAAATCGGGGGTGTCACAGTCCGGCCCCCATTTTATTCCTGCGGCATTTATCTTCATCTCTCGCGCCACACGACACAATCAGCACACCCACGACGACACATACAGAGAGGACATCCAGCGGTTCCAATGGCGCTCCCCGTGGCTCCAATGGCGCTCCCAGCGGCCGACGAAGACAACGGCGGGCAGTTCCCCACGCATCACGTAGTGGACACCCACGGGAGGGGGAAGGCCCTCTCGGTGGTGTACACGAATGACCGGTCTCGGTGGATGCTACCTCTTGAGCACTGCGTTGGTTTTCCCTTGAAGAGGAAAGGGTGATGCAGTAAAGTAGCGTAAGTATTTCCCTCAGTTTTTGAGAACCAAGGTATCAATCCAGTAGGAGACCACGCACAAGTCCCTCACACCTACACAAACAAATAAGAACCTCGCAACCAACGCGATAAAGGGGTTGTCAATCCCTTCACGGTCACTTACGAGAGTGAGATCTCATAGATATGATAAGATAATATTTTTATTATTTTTATGATAAAGATGCAAAGTAAAATAAACGACAATAAAATTAACTAAGTGTTGGAAGATTAATACGATGGAGAATAGACCCGGGGGCCATAGGTTTCACTAGTGGCTTCTCTCAAGATAGCATAAGTATTACGGTGGGTGAACAAATTACTGTCGAGCAATTGATAGAATTGAGCATAGTTATAAGAATATCTAGGATTGATCATGTATATAGGCATCACGTCTGTGACAAGTAGATCGACTCCTGCCTGCATCTACTACTATTACTCCACACATCGACCGCTATCCAGCATGCATCTCGAGTATTAAGTTCATAAGAACATAGTAACGCTTTAAGTAAGATGACATGATGTAGAGGGATAAACTCATGCAATATGATATAAATCCCATCTTGTTATCCTCGATGGCAACAATACAATACGTGCCTTGCTGCCCCTGCTGTCACTGGGAAAGGACACCGCAAGATTGAACCCAAAGCTAAGCACTTCTCCCATTGCAAGAAAGATCAATCTAGTAGGCCAAACCAAACTGATAATTCGAAGAGACTTGCAAAGATAACCAATCATACATAAAAGAATTCAGAGAAGATTCAAATATTGTTCATAGATAAACTTGATCATAAACCCACAATTCATCGGTCTCGACAAACACACCGCAAAAGAAGATTACATCGAATAGATCTCCAAGAGAATCGAGGAGAACTTTGTATTGAGATCCAAAGAGAGAGAAGAAGCCATCTAGCTAATAATTATGGACCAGAAGGTCTGAGGTAAACTACTCACACATCATCGGAGAGGCTATGGTGTTGATGTAGAAGCCCTCCGTGATCAATGCCCCCTCCGGCGGAGCGCCGGAAAAGGCCCCAAGATGGGATCTCATGGGTACAGAAGGTTGCGGCGGTGGAATTAGGTTTTTGTGGATGCCTCTGATGGTTTGGGGGTACGTAGGTATATATAGGAGGAAGAAGTACGTCGGTGGAGCAACGTGGGCCCCACGAGGGTGGAGGGCGCGCCTCGGGGGGTGGGGGGTAGGCGCGCCCCCTGCCTCGTGCTCTCCTTGTTGATTGCTTTACGTAGACTCCAAGGTCTATGGATCACGTTTATTCTGAAAATCACGTTCCCGAAGGTTTCATCCCATCTTGTTATCCTCGATGGCAACAATACAATACGTGCCTTGCTGCCCCTGCTGTCACTGGGAAAGGACACCGCAAGATTGAACCAAAATCTAAGCACTTCTCCCATTGCAAGAAAGATCAATCTAGTAGGCCAAACCAAATTGATAATTCGAAGAGACTTGCAAAGATAACCAATCATACATAAAAGAATTCAGAGAAGATTCAAATATTGTTCATAGATAAACTTGATCATAAACCCACAATTCATCGGTCTCGACAAACACACCGCAAAAGAAGATTACATCGAATAGATCTCCAAGAGAATCAAGGAGAACTTTGTATTGAGATCCAAAGAGAGAGAAGAAGCCATCTAGCTAATAACTATGGACTCGAAGGTCTAAGGTAAACTACTCACACATCATCGGAGAGGTTATGGTGTTGATGTAGAAGCCCTCCGTGATGAATGCCCCCTCCGGCGGAGCGCTGGAAAAGGCCCCAAGATGGGATCTCACGGGTACAGAAGGTTGCGGCGGTGGAATTAGGTTTTCGTGGATGCCTCTGATGGTTTGGGGGTACGTAGGTATATATATAGGAGGAAGAAGTACGTCGGTGGAGCAACGTGGGCCCCCTGCCTCGTGCACTCCTCGTTGATTGCTTTATGTAGACTCCAAGTCCTCTGGATCACGTTTGTTCCGAAAATCACGTCCCCGAAGGTTTCATTCCGTTTGGACTCCGTTTGATATTCTTTTTTTGCGAAACACTAAAATAGGCAAATAACAGCAATTTGGGTTGGGCCTCCGGTTAATAGGTTAGTCCCAAAAATAATATAAAAGTGTATAATAAAGCCCATTAAACATCCAAAAAAGAATATAATATAGCATGGAACAACAAAAATTTATAGATACGTTGGAGACGTATCGAGCATCCCCAAGCTTAATTCCTGCTCGTCCTCGAGTAGGTAAATGATAAAAACAAAAAAATTGATGTGGAATGCTACTTAGCATAATTTTCAATGTAATTCTCTTAATTGTGGTATGAATGTTCAGATCCGAAAGATTCAAGACAAAAGTTTAATATTGACATAAAAATAATAATACTTCAAGCATACTAACTAAGCAATTATGTCTTCTCAAAATAACATGGCCAAAGAAAGTTATCCCTACAAAATCATATAGTCTGGCTATGCTCTATCTTCATCACACAAAGTATTTAATCATGCACAACCCCGATGACAAGCCAAGCAATTGTTTCATACTTTTGGTGTTCTCAAACTTTTCAATCTTCACGCAATACATGAGCGTGAGCCATGGACATAGCACTATATGTGGAATAGAATGGTGGTTGTGGAGAAGACAAAAAAGGAGAAGATAGTCTCACATCAACTAGGCGTATCAACGGGCTTGGAGATGCCCATTAATAGATATCAATGTGAGTGAGTAGGGATTGCCATGCAACGGATGCACTAGAGCTATAAGTATATGAAAGCTCAACAAAAGAAACTAAGTGGGTGTGCATCCAACTCGCTTGCTCACGAAGACCTAGGGCATTTTGAGGAAGCCCATCATTGGAATATACAAGCCAAGTTCTATAATGAAAATTTCCCACTAGAATATGAAAGTGATTTCATAGGAGACTCTCTATCATGAAGATCATGGTGCTACTTTGAAGCACAAGTGTGGTAAAAGGATGGTAGCATTGTCCCTTCTCTCTTTTTCTCTCATTTTTTATTTGGCCTTTTCTCTTTTTTTTGGCCTTCCTCTTTTTTATTTAGTCTGGAGTCTCATCCCGACTTATGGGGGAATCATAGTCTCCATCATCCTTTCCTCACTTGAGACAATGCTCTAATAATGATGATCATCACACTTTTATTTTCTTTACAACTCAAAACTTAGAACAAAATATGACTCTATGTGAATGCCTTCGGCGGTGTACCGGGATATGCAATGAATCAAGAGTGACATGTATGAAAGAATTATGAACGGTGGCTTTGCCACAAATACGATGTCAACTACATGATCATGCAAAGCAATATGACAATGATGAAGCGTGTCATAGTAAATGGAATGGTGGTAAGTTGCATGACAATATATCTCGGAATGGCTATGGAAATGCCATGATAGGTAGGTATGGTTGCTGTTTTGAGGAAGGTATATGGTGGATGTATGATACCAGCGAAAAGTGTGCGGTATTAGAGAGGCTAGCAATTGTGGAAGGATGAGAGTGCATATAATCCATGGACTCAATATTAGGCATAAAGAACTCATATACTTGTTGCAAAAATCTACAGGTTATCAAAGCAAAGTATTATGCGCATGCTCCTAGGGGGATAGATTGGTAGGAAAAGACCATCGCTCGTCCCCGACCGCCACTCATAAGGAAGACAATCAATAAATAAATTATGCTCCGACTTCATCACATAATGGTTCACCATACGTGCATGCTACGGGAATCACAAACTTTAACACAAGTATTTCTCAAATTCACAACTACTCAACTAGCATGACTCTAATATCACCATCTTCATATCTCAAAACAATTATCAAGCACCAAACTTCTCATAGTATTCAACACACTCATAAGAATTTTTTTATTTTTTTACTCTTGGATGCCTATCATAATTAAAGCAAATTACCATGCTGTTTTGTAGGACTCTCAAAATAATATAAGTGAAGCATGATAGAACAATAGTTTCTATAAAACAAATCCACCACCGTGCTCTAAAAGATATAAGTGAAGCACTAGAGCGAAAACTATATAGCTCAAAAGATATAAGTGAAGCACATAGAGTATTCTAATAAATTCCGAATCATGTGTGTCTCTCTAAAGAAGGTGTGTACAGCAAGGATGATTTTGGTAAACTAAAAAACAAATACTCAAATTATACAAGACGCTCCTAGCAAAACACATATCATGTGCTGAATAAAAATATAGCTCCAAGTAAAGTTACCGATGGACGAAGACGAAAGAGGGGATAACTTCCGGGGCATCCCCAAGCTTTGGATTTTAGGTGTCCTTAGATTATCTTGGGGTGCCATGGGCATCCCCAAGATTAGTCTCTTGCCACTCCTTGTTCCATAATCCATCAAATCTTTTACCCAAAACTTGAAAACTTCACAACACAAAACTTAACAGAAAATCTCGTGAGCTCCGTCAGCGAAAGAAAACAAAACACCACTTCAATGTACTGTAATGAACTCATTCTTTATTTATATTGGTGTTAAACCTACTGTATTCCAACTTCTATATGGTTTATAAACTCTTTTACTAGCCATAGATTCATCAAAATAAGCAAACAACACACGAAAAAACAGAATCTGTCAAAAACAGAACAGTCTGTAGTACTCTGTAACTAACGCAAACTTCTGGAACTCAGAAAAATCTACCAAAATAGTAAGACCTAGAAAATTTGTTTTTTGATCTACTTAAATTGGAATCAGTATTTTATGACGTTCTGGTGATTTTTAACAATTGTTTTCGTGAACAGAAAGTTTCTGGAATTTTCAGCAAGATCAAATAACTATCATCCAAGAAGATCCTATAGGTTTAACTTGGCACAGACACTAATTAAAACATAAAAAATCTAACCAGAGGCTATATCAAATATTTATTCCCAAACAGAACTAAAAAGAAAAAAACTAAAATAAAATTGGGCTGCCTCCCAACAAGCGCTATCTTTTAATGCCTTTTAGCTAGGCATTGATAATTTTAATGATGCTCGCAGAAAAGACAAGAATTGAAGCGCGAAGAAAGCATCATGAAACACGTGACAAACACATCTAAGTCTAACATATTTCCTATGCATAGGCATCTCATATAAAAACAAATTATCATAGCAAGCAAAAACTAGCATATGCAAGGAAGCGGAAAGGAACGATAGCAATCTCAACATAACGAGAGGTAATTTAGTAACATGAAAATTTCTATAACCATATTTTCCTCTCTCATAATAATTACATGTAGGATCATGAGAAAATTCAACAATAGCTATCACAAAACATATTTTTAACACAATCCACATGTATGCGAAGTTGACACTCTTCCAAAATAGTGGGAATATCATTAACTAAAGTCATGACCTCTCCAAACCCACTTTTATCAAAAATTTCATAAGATTGAACATTCTCCAAATATGTGGGATCTAAAGTTGACTCTCTTCCAAACCTACTTTCAATATTATTGCAAAAATTAATATCAATCTCATATTCATCACGGGGCTTAAATAAATTTTGAAGATCAAAAGAAGAATCACCCCAATCATGATCATTGCAACAAGTAGTAGACATAGCAACACTAGCATCCCCAAGCTTAGGGTTTTGCATATAATTAGCACAATTGACATTAATATAATTTATAGTAGAATCATTGCAATCATGCTTTTTATTCAAGGAGCTATCGTGAATCTCTTCATAAATTTCTTCATCACAATTTTTAGATTCATAATTTCAAGCAAAACCTCATAAAGATAATCTAGTGCACTCAAATCACTAGAAATTGGTTCATCATAATTGGATCTCTTAAAAAGATTAGCAAGGGGATGAGGATCCATAAACTTTTAGCAAGCGAAGATGCAAGCAAAAAGAAGACACAAGGTAACACAAAATCGAACGGAAGGAGGGCGAATAAAACGGCAAGGGTGAAGTGGGGGAGAGGAAAACGAGAGGCAAATGGCAAATGATGTAATGCGAGGGATAAGAGTTTGTGATGGGTACCTTGTATGTCTTGACTTGTGCGTAGAGTCCCCGGCAACGACGCCAGAAATCCTTCTTGCTACCTCTTGAGCACTGCGTTGGTTTTCCCTTGAAGAGGAAAAGGTGATGCAGTAAAGTAGCGTAAGTATTTCCCTCAGTTTTTGAGAACCAAGTTATCCATCCAGTAGGAGACCACGCACAAGTCCCTCACACCTACACAAACAAATAAGAACCTCGCAACCAACGCGATAAAGGGGTTGTCAATCCCTTCACGGTCACTTACAAGAGTGTGATCTGATAGATATGATAAGATAATATTTTTGGTATTTTTATGATAAAGATGCAAAGTAAAATAAATGGCAATAAAATAACTAAGTGTTGGAAGATTAATATGATGGAGAATAGACCCGGGGGCCATAGGTTTCACTAGTGGCTTCTCTCAAGATAGCATAAGTATTACGGTGGGTGAACAAATTACTGTCGAGCAATTGATAGAATTGAGCATAGTTATGAGAATATCTAGGTATGATCATGTATATAGGCATCACGTCCGTGACAAGTAGACCGACTCCTGCCTGCATCTACTACTATTACTCCACACATCGACCGCTATCCAACATGCATCTAGAGTATTAAGTTCATAAGAACAGAGTAACGCTTTAAGTAAGAAGACATGATGTAGATGGATAAACTCATGCAATATGATATAAACCCCATCTTGTTATCCTCGATGGCAACAATACAATACATGCCTTGCTGCCCCTGCTATCACAGGGAAAGGACACCGCAAGATTGAACCCGAAGCTAAGCACTTCTCCCATTGCAAAAAAGATCAATCTAGTAGGCCAAACCAAACTGATAATTCGAAGAGACTTGCAAAGATAACCAATCATACATAAAAGAATTCAGAGAAGATTCAAATATTGTTCATAGATAAACTTGATCCTAAACCCACAATTCATCGGTCTCGACAAACACACCGCAAAAGAAGATTACATCGAATAGATCTCCAAGAGAATCGAGGAGAACTTTGTATTGAGATCCAAAGAGAGAGAAGAAGCCATCTAGCTAATAATTATGGACCAGAAGGTCTGAGGTAAACTACTCACACATCATCGGAGAGGCTATGGTGTTGATGTAGAAGCCCTTCGTTCCCGAAGGTTTCATTCCGTTTGGACTCCGTTTGATATTCTTTTTCTGCGAAACACTGAAATAGGCAAAAAACAACAATTTGGGCTGGGTCTCCGGTTAATAGGTTAGTCCCAAAAATAATATAAAAGTGTATAATAAAGCCCATTAAACATCCAAAACAGAATATAATATAGCACGGAACAATAAAAATTATAGATACGTTGGAGACGTATCAGTGGAGAGCTCCATCCAAACTATGGAGCAGTTGCTTGCCGTGGACAAGTACCAAGTGGTCGGCTTCGACCTCGAGTACACCATCGGTCGTGCCGGGCATGATCAGAAGGTTGCCGTCGCCCTGTTGTGCGTGGTACATGACATCCTCGTCTACCACTACCACCTAGCCACAAGGCCTTGCAAGTGTTTCTCCAGGTTTATCAACAGCTCCGACTACAGTTTCGCTACGGTGGACACCACCAACGATCTAAAAGCTCTCAAGGTTTCGGGCTTGAAATGCCAGAATCTTGTCAACATCCAGGACCACTACAAGGTCTGGGGCAGCGACAACAACAAACAGAACTCCCTGGTTGACCTCACCTCGGCGATCTCGACCCCTACTACATGAAGATGAAGGATGAGAGCAAGAAGTACAAGAATGCCTGGCATAGTGTCTGGCATGAGAGACTGGATGAACAACACGTCAATTAAGCGACCAAGGACGCGTACACAAGCTACGAGATGTACATCCAGATCGTTGACATGAGGGAGTGTCTTCTTCCTGCCCCAGACGAGGGATCGAGCCACATAGCATTGGTGGGAGCGTCACAAGAAGTAGATGACTAGACGATCATTTCTCCTAGTTTAGAATGCATACAATTGTTTATTGAGGTGTGTGCGAATGATCTGTATAGTCACTTATGTTATTGGATGTTTATTTCAGTTATATATATATATATGTGTGTGTGTGTGTTATTCTTCTATAGACAGAGCAAATCACACGGCTTATTAGCAGCAATGTTTGTGTTATTATTGGTCTTCGCACACATTTCTGATTACGGATCTGTTTGCCGCGTATCACACACATCTTGTTTAGTTGAACCATTTATATTGTGTTGCCTAATCACACACAGCTCAACCTAGTGAACTGTATGTCGTATATCGCACACACACCCTCATCTGGCTGCCCGTTTCTATTGTTCTGCCTCATCGCAAGTAGTTCTTCTGGATTAACCGTTTGCCACACATCGCACACACAACTCCAATATGAACCGTGTTTGATGTCACCACCATCACAAATGTTTTGCATCTTTTTTGACGGTTTTATTACATCACCGTTTGTGATTGATACATCACACACAGTTTCGTCGAAGGGTCTCTGATTGGACTGTCGCGTTTGGACCATCCTGCAGTAGTGATATGGATACTACATACACTTTCGGTGGGGGTCTCCGGAGTCGTAGAGAGCAATCCAGGAAGCAATTATTTTAGATATGCCATGCCCCACCACCCTAACCTCTTGCCCTTCATGCATCTGTATGATGGCTTCAAAGTTCCAAAATCTCTGCTTAAAGCTCCGACTTCATCCTTTGGGAATTTGCCTCCACCTTCATGTTTGGTTATGCTCCAATGTTCGCCCTCTTGTTCATGATTGGTTCTTTGTTACAAAGCATACAACAATATCTGATTTAGGTAGCAAGATAGTCTCATGAACATTACCACACATTAAAAGAAATCATATTCAGCCTATGTGCACGCTCGTGTTGGGGAAAGGTAAAATCATGGTGATGTTGTATGCATTGCTACTTGCATGGGCTACACCTTAACAAAAACTCTTCCCAGTCACTATTTATATGTTGTCAAAGGTAGCACAGAACTACCTCCCGAGAAGCAAGGACATTAGCGTCGGCACCTGACAATATATTTATCTCCCACAAGTGACCCGTTCAAGATAGAGAATGGGGGTTGTACCTCTAGCTGACAGGGATCAAATGTCATGTTTGACATCCTTGTGTCACATAAAGACAAAATATTCTGTACATGAGAGGTGATGTTCCCATTGATAGCAATGTGCTTGTGGTGATTTCGTAAATTTCAAGACTCGCCAACTTAGTCTCCCAAAGGTGCTCATAGGGGTAGAGTGTATGTACATGCATTCATAGGGAAGAGTGTATTTGAGCATCAGCATCTATTCTATGTTTCTAAAATATGATATACATTTATATATGTGTAGTAAATCATGTACCAATCAAACATGTCTTTTTCTTTTGATCTGATGTAATTTGCTTCATCTTCCAATAAACCTAGGTCACTGTGCAAAATGATAACCAACCATGTCTGATAGTTGGAGAGATAGATGATATTATGGACCTTTGCTTCCACCCAACTTTGGGGATCCCTGTGATGCTTTATTTTCTAGATAATAGCAACATGTACATGAGATTTTGTGTCAAGTTTTTTAGATCGATTTAAGAGTTCAATGAAAATTATTTGATGATTCTTAGGGGCAAGTGCCATAAATTCACAGGACACGCAGGTGGGGGGGGCACACACCTATCTAGTTGTTTCCGGTTGTCCGATTGCTTTCATAATCATAAACTTGATTAGTCTTAGGCCTTTGATTGTTGTAGACTAGGGTCCATCCATGCATACTTTTGATAGCTTTTATCCGAGTCGCATGCGCCATCCACCCCACCTCCCATACATTTTTCATTTCATCTTTTAATTCAATCTACTATATCTTTTGAACCGAAAGTCTAAATTAAGTTTTATTTGCATATTTGTATTTGTTGCAACAAGAACTTTTGAACAAGACCAATCTTGACTATATTTTGGCAGTTTAAAAAAATTCAAATTCCAAATGTTGAAACTTGATAGTCATAGCATTAATTTTCATTGAGTTTTACCAAGTTTCATATGCTTTTAGGGTTTTTAGGGTTCTGGACCTAGGGCTTAGGGTTTAAGTTTTAGTTTTAAAACTTGCTAAATTTATCATCATTCCTATCAGTTTTAGTTATTAAAACATGTCCGGCAGTCTGATTTACCTCGTGATCCACAAAGTTGTTGGATTTCCACGAGGACACACCAAGTTTTAAGTTTCAGTTTCTAAAACGTGCAATTTTTTGTTTGCTCGTACCAAATTTCAGCAGTTGGAAGTTAACAAAGTTTTAAAAGCATCGCCAAAACATTTTCAAAATGAATCTTATTTGGATGCCCTCATCACAAGGAACATTAATGTGTAAAGGAGATATAAATGGACTTTCAGTTCAAAAGATATATTAGATTCAAATTTTAAAGTGAGAAGAAAAAGCATGAGCCGTAGGATGGGTGGAACTACGAAAAGCTTCACGCACAGACCTCATCCAAGGTAATTGAGGGATACGTAAAGGACATGCAAAGACCAAACCTGTTTCCGAATAGCAAAGCAATCGAGCGGTCAGAAATCTGTGTGCTGCCACATCTACGTGCAACAAATCATCTCTTGGGCAGGTGCACGAAGACTTCTTACCTATCATCGACAAGGTGAGGCCCGTTCTGTTGAAATGTAGTATGGGTTATAGGCCCATATAACAATTTTTGAAGTCTCTAAAGGCCCATGTGGGTTATATGACAATGGGTGTGGTAGAAAGTTTAGTCTCATACCGCTAGTGGAAGAGGAGTTGGACCTACTTATAAGGGCTTCTCTTTCACATGCTATTGCAGCTTGAGAAGAGAAGTGGTCCCCACATGCTCCTCCTTTTCCACCCGCCACGCCACACCTCGCCTTGTCATGATGCACCGCGAGTTGCTGGAATGAGCCGAGCCAAGCTCACACCTTGCCTCGTCATGATGCGCCGCGAGTTGTGGGAATGAGCCGAGCCAAGCTCACACCTATGTGCTTATTTCTGCCAATCAGGAACAGAGAGTCATTAACAGATGAGCCACGATCTTACACGTCAGATCATGCGTTGTTACCAACTCGTACATGGGTCCAGCCCAGTCTCTCCACCTGGTCGCGCCTATATATCTATGTGTGTGTGTGTGTGTGTGTGTGTGTGTGAGGCGTCGGCCAACCCTAGCTGCCACGAAGATCAGATCGCATCTGCTCTGCGCCCATTGTCATTCGTTTTGCTGCTGCTACCGCTAGTGATCACATCCCGTCTGCCACATACACGGTTGATGGGAGTAGGCCTCCAAAACCTCGCCTTTCTAGATCATGTATGGGAGATGGGCAATTTGATTTTTGGGGAGCGTCTCCTACACGACTACTCACCGTCGTTCGTATGCTTCCTCTACGTCGTCTATGTCCATGTCGCTTTTGTCATCACCATGTCCACCGAAGCCGAGAAGAAGGCCGCTGAGGATGCCAGAGCCGCTGTGTCGCCATGGCCTACTGGAGGGTATAACTCGTTTATCCCGCTCCTGCTTATTTATGCATTTGCCATACTAGCGTTATACGTAGATGTATCTGCTATTAGCGTAGTATGTCTTGCGTGATCAAATATCAACTTGTGTTTAATATTTTTAATCCCATGTTCATGCTTATTTCCTGGATTAAATTAATCAAAAGATTTGTAATATACTCAAGAATCCAAAAACCTAATATGTGTTGGCAAGTTTTGATCCAAGGCTTTGGTGATGCACTGAAACTGGCCCCGTTTCTGGGGACATACTTTAATTGTTGGCAGACCGAAACCACCTTATGGCTGACAATAATGAATGTGTTCTGGGTTGACGTTGTTACTCCCACGGGAATGATTGCTCTTGATCAGGAGAAGGCGTTTAGGGAGGCCACCCTGATGTTTCTTGGAGCAGTTCTAAGTGTGATCAGAGATAAGTTGGTTGATTCATATTTACATATGCAGGTTGCTAAGGACTTGTGGGAGGCACTCGAAACTAAATTCGGTGCACCCGATGATGATAGCGAGATGTATGACATTTAGTAGTTCCATCATTACAAAATGGCAGAGAACCGTTCTATATTGGAATAGGCTCATGAGATACAATGCGTCATTAAGGTACTTGAGCTTCTTAAGTGTAACTTATCGGGAAAATTTGTCGCGGGATGCATAATTGCTAAGCTCCATAACTCATGGAGGAACTTTGCTACTACTCTGAAACATCAAAGACGAGAATTCTCAGTTGAGGATGCCTTCGGTTATCTGAGGGTTGAGTAGAACTTGAGAGCAAAGGACTCGCACGGAAAAGGATACGAAGGAACTTATGTAGCCAATATGGTACAAAGGAATTTCAATTCCCACAAGCCCAAGGGAAAGAATTATGTTCAACACAATACCTACTTTAGGAAGAAGGGTAAGAAGACCCTCAAGAAGAACAAGAATGGAGATGGCAACTTTACTTGTGGTTTGGAGGAACATTGGGCCAACAAGTGCCCTAACAAGTTCAAGAAACCAGGGCAGGACTCCGAGCCTGCAAATTTGATTGTGAGCAACAATGAGAGTGATGCATCTTGGTACAGTAATCTATTTCATGTATTTTCAGTTTGTCAGTCCACCGATTGGTTGGTGGACACATGTGCAAATATTCATGTGTGTGCTGACATTTCATTATTCTCTTCTTACTAGGTCACAGGTCATAGGCCCATATTGATGGGGACTGGTGCGAGTGCTTCTGTTCTTGGTGTTGGCATGGTCAATCTGAAGCTTACTTCCGGAACGATCGTGTAGTTGAAGAATGTGCATCATGCCCCCGCCATCAAGAAGAACCTCGTTAGTGGATTCCCTCTGTCTAGAGAAGGGTGTAAGTTGGTCTTTGAGTCTAATAAAGTAGTTGTGACGAAATATGGACTATTTATTCGAAAAGGTTATAAATGTGGAGGTCTGCTTTGCCTTTCTCTCATGGATCTTTGTAATAAAGTCGTGAACAATATTCATATGTGTGTTAGTGAATCTGAAGTTTGACATTCACGTCTTTGTCACATTAGTTTTGGTGTTATGACGTGGCTAGCAAAATTGAATTTAATCCCGAGTTTCACTTTAGCCAAAGGTTCGAAGTCTCATTCGTGTGTGCAAGCAAAGCAACCTCGCAAACCTCACAAGGTTGTGGAGGAAAGACACTTGGCACCACTAGAACTCATACATTATGGTCTTTATGAGATGAATGGTGTGTTGACTAAACACTACTACAGGATGTTGCTAACACGACACTACGATCAGAGACCCTTTGACGAAACTGTGTGTGATGCATTAATAACAAACGGTGATGTAAAAAACCGTCAAAAAAGATGCAAAATGTTGTGACGAAGGATACATCAAACACAATTCCGATTTTCGTTGCGTGTGCGATGCGGGGCATACTGTTGATCCATACGAACTATTTGCGATGAGACAGAACAACAGAAACTGGCAGCCAGTTCAAGGTGTGTGCGATATATGGCATACAATTCGCTTCGGTGAACTGTTTGCGATGATCGAGTTGAACACAAATGATTCGGCGTAACAACATGTGTGTGATACCTAACGAATAGGTCAGTAATCAGAATTGTGGACGATCATTATAGATAGCCCATACGGTCTTTTTTTGTGAATTGTGTGCTCGTCGAGGCACACAGTTGAAGAAACTAACCTGTGGGCGATATTGTAGAAGATCTCTGTCAAATACGTATTACTAACCATCTGCGATGAGATTGATAGGATAAATAGAGATAACGAATTAATATGAGCGAACGGAAACATAGATATATACAGTCTGCTTAATTTAGTCCTTTTTGTTGTTGTTGTTGTTGTTGTTGTTTTTGTTGTTGTTGTCGTCGTCGTCGTCGTCGTCGTCGTCGCCGTCGTCGTCGTCGTGGTTGTTGTTGTTGTTGTTGTTGTTGTTGTTGTTGTTGTTGTTGTTGTTGTTGTTGTTGTTGTTGGATGGCCCCGCGACATCGTCTTGGCGAGGACGCTTCTTGCCGCCGACCGTTGGCTTTTCATCGCTGCCGCCGTCGTCATCGTCGTTGATGTCATCGTGGTTGTTGATGACCCACAAGTATAGGGGATCATTTGTACACTACTGCAGGATGTTGCTAACGCGACAGTACGCTTAGAGACCCTTCGAGAAACTGTGTGTGATGCAATAATCACAAACGGTGCTGTATGAAAACCGTCAGAAATGATGCAAAACGTTTGCGATGAATGATACATCAAACACGATTCAGATTATAGTTGCGTGTGCGATGAGGGGCATACGGTTGATCTGAACGAACTGTTTGCAATGAGACAGAACAACAGAAACGGGCAGCCAGATCAAGGTGTGTGCGATATACGGCATACAGTTCACTTCGATGAACCATTTGCGATGAGTGGGGTGAACACAAACGATTCGGCGTAACAAGATGTGTGTGATACTCGGCAAACAGGTCGGTAATCAGAATTGTGTGCGATCATTATAGACAGCCCATACGGTCTTTTTTTGTGAATTGTGTGCTCATCAGGGCACACAGTTCAACAAACCAACATGTTGGCGATAATGTAGAAGATATCTGTCGAATACATATTACTAACCGTCTGCGATGAGATTGACAGGATAAATGGAGATATATACAGTCTGCTTAATTTAGTCCTTCTTCTTGTTGTTGTTCTTGTTGGATGTCCCCGCGACATCGTCTTGGCGAGGACGCTTCTTGCCGCTGACCGTTGGCTTTTCATCACCGCCGCCGTCGTCATCGTCGTTGCTGTCGTCGTCGTCCTCCTCCTCGTTCGACCATTCCTCCTCCTCATCATCGTCGTCCTCTTCTTCGTCCTCCGACGGCTCCTTGTCCGTCTGGTTGTCGTCTGACGACTCCGGAGGAGGCATCCCTTCCATGAACCGGATATAATCGAGGTCTGGGCTCAACACCGGACTCATGGAAGACAAGCGGGACGATTCCGATGTTGACCAATCATCGGGCGCCAGACTGCTGGCCGAACTATCGTCCTTGCTATCGCTCGACATGGCTGCAGAGTGTGTGCCAGTGTGTAGCGCGGCCTGCCAGGGACGATGAAGATGGTCGACACTCAAGCGGGGTATGCAGAGAAGAGGAACTGCCAATTGAAGCGAGGATTGAAGCGGGGGTTGACGTATTATCTAACCGCTGATATAATCAACCGCAATTATTTGTACCAATCACTCCAAATTCCCGGGGTTGCGCAGGACTCCTATTGGCTATTTGGCTGGTTTCCTTTTTCAGGGCAAAAACAAGGAACGAGTTTTGCGATTATGCACCGGTACCGGTACGAACGGAGTAGGACAGTTGGCAAGCAATACATTGAGCTCTTCTTATTGATAAAGCTAGTAATAATCAAACTAGAAAGGAAAAGAAAAAAGACAAAGAAAAATATCTGCACGAATCTTCGCGTAACATCAATGACATAGGACCTAGATGTGCATTACTTAGAGCACATCTAGATGTGCTTTAGCAATACTGTCAAACAAAACCCCTAATCATCATTGCAAACAGCGCATAGAACATGGCTAATGCGACAACGACAACTACACATGCTAGTTCCTTCTTGTCTCTTGCTTTCATCTGTTGCCTATGATTGATTCTTTCTTGCTTCATCATACTGATTGTACATTCCAGATCAGCTAGTTTCTTCTTCAGCTTTACGTTATCTTCTGCAAGCTTGGTGATAACACTCCGAGCCCTGCCATGCCATTCTTCATCCAGCCAGTTAACAAAGGCACAAGCCTCATATCCCTGCCAATGTTAAATAGTATTCTGGGTGAGCGGTGGCATTAACTGAAGTAAAATGATGAACTTAATTAGCACTAACCTCTAAGGGGCAACTGAGGAACCGCCTGCCAATGTCGAATCCCTCCGTGCATACACGTCGAGCGGGAGTGTGCCCGTGCACACAACTCAGCTTTTGGTACTTCTCGGTGGCGCAAAACTCAGAGTCGAACTCGTGTTGCGGGAGTCTGGAGTCAAGCTCCGGATCCGGCGGTAGATCGCTTTCCTGGGGGGGGGGGTCATTCAGGACGGATTAAGAAAGGAGCCATACTTTGGACATGCTAAAAAGATCGGGATAGATTGGAACCTGACAGGATGATTCGGATCCGTAGTACACCTGCCTTTTGATGACCTTAGGCAAGTGCTCGGCCGCGACCTCCGTCGTGGCGGCGATACGAGCAGGAGCAGCCGCACCGAAACCATTAGCACCACTCGTCCGCATTCCCCCGATGTCAGCGCCACGCGAGGGAATTTGGAGGCTATGTAGGGATTTGGGGGAAATGGGGAAACTATGGAGATAAGCTAATGGTCGGGAACTACTAATGGCACTATATATGTTGTATACGGCACACTGTTTGTACATGTCGTTTGTGTTGGGTATTACAACGTCACACACGATTTTCGCACCAAACCGTGTGAGAAGACAACGTAGGTTAGACATAGTTGCCGTTACATAACCGTATGTGATGTACTACCCTGTCCATATAATTGAGTTACGGTGAGATACCATGTAAATAGCTGCTCTGCGGATATCCGTCAAAACAAACAACTGCTTTGCCTATATTTTTGGCGGAGGCGGCCTAGGCAGCGGTTACCGGAGAAGAGGTCAATCCTCGGTCGATGGGCGGTGGCGGCGTCATAGGAGGTCAATCCTCGGTCTGCGGCAGGAGATAGGAGGAGCTCAACCATCGAGGTCGGCGGCAGCATGATTCGAGCACATCCATCCCGGTGGATGGCGGGATAGTGGAGGTCGAACTTCAGGCGGCAGCCGCACTAAGCTTTGCTCCTCGACCCTGCTATCTCGGCGTGCCGCCGCTCGCGCTTGTCTGTCTGCTTGGTGGAGGTCCCCGCACGGCTAATTAATTAAGGTATTCTTTTTGTGAGTGGCTTAATTAAGGTATTCAATTCCCAAGTGTAGTGTTGTACTTGTACTCTGCGTGTAAATTGATTGGCCATTAATTTTTGTCATTGCACGTCTGGATAACAACATGGAGCGCCCTTAGTAATTATTAAAATAAAACCTTGTGATTTATGCATGCATCTCTGGGCAGCAGTTAATCCGTGTATTAATGTTGTTGTTTTGTTTTTAATTGCCATTCGTCTGCTGCAGATGGAGCGATCTCGATGGATGAAGAATCGGAAAACCGTAGATTTTATCAGTGGCGTGACAGAGTTCATGAATTTGGCTGAAAGTACAAAGAGGATAATTGGTGATGCGGATTACATCCTGTGTCCATGTACTGATTGTGCTAATACAGAGTCACATGAAGTTGCAGATGTCCAGATGCGCTTACTCTCTAGGGAATTCATAGATGGATATACACATTGGACTAGACACGGTGAAGAGGAGGTCATGGATGAAGATACCTGGGGCAGCGAGATGCCAAACCCTGATCAGTGTCACATGGATGTTGAATCTAACATCGGGGCAGAGGCGTCAAGCTACCAATGGAACACCGGAAAGCCGAAAGGCCCACTGGAAAACCAAGACGTCGACGCAGATGACGACGATCTTGATATGCCAGATTTTGCTACTATGATTGCAGATTTCGAGGGCCCAGAAAAGGATATGATTAGGTACAAGGATCTGCCAACCATTGATGCGGACTCCAAGAAAGAATTGTATCCAGGTTGCAAAAAGAAATATTCCAGGTTGAGTGCCACCCTGGCGCTTCTCAGATTTGAAGCAGCAAATGGTCTATCAAACAAGGGCTTCACAAAGATCTTAGGTATTTTCAAAGATATTCTTCCAGAAGATAATGTGCTCCCCAGAAGCACGAATGAAGCAAAGAAAATTGTTTGCCCATTGGAACTTGAAGTACAGAAGATACACGCTTGTGTGAACGATTGTATATTGTACCGTGGTGAGTACAAAGATTTTCGTGCATGTCCCACATCAAAGCATGCACGATACAAGCGCAGGAGAGCAAAGGACAAGTACAAATTGGACGACGAGATCAAGACATGAATCCCGTTCAAGGTTGTTTGGTACTTGCCTTTAATTCCAAGGTTGAGGCGTTTGTTTGCAAACCCTAGAGAAGCAAAAAGGTTGCGGTGGCATCATGATGAGAGAATTGCGGATAGGTTTATGAGGCACCCGAAAGATGGGGCTCAGTGGGACTTAATCGACAACAAGTTTGAAACTTTTTCCAAGGATCCTAGAAGTATAAGGCTCGGGGAGTGTATTGACGGGATGAATCCTTTTGGCGATATGAGCACCAATCACAGCACATGGCCGGTGCTTCTGTGCATATATAACCTAGCTCCTTGGTTGTGTATGAAGAAAAAATACATTATGATGTCAACGATTATCAAAGGCCCGAAGCAACCTGGAAATGACATCGACATTTACTTTCAGCTACTAGTAGAAGAACTGCTAACAGTGTGGATAGATGCGCCTGCTGTAAAATGTTATGATGCTTACAGAAAGGAGATTTTCGATATACATGCGATGCTGGTGCACACCATTCAAGATATGTTGGCATTAGGCAACACATCAGGGCAGAAAACAAGGGGAGATGTAGGGTGTGTCACATGCATGGATAGGACAGGTAGCAGAAGACTTCCCAACTCGCACAAAACAGTGTATTTGCGTCATCGTAGGTTCTTGCGGATGAATCACCCATACCGAAAGATGAAAGCTAAATTTGATGGTACGGCAGAGGCATGTGTGGCCCCTGACCCTATGACGGGAAGGTGGTCCACAACATGGCTAAAAAATTAATGTTGTGCTTGGCAAGAACCACCCTTTGACGGTGAAACTAACACCCAAGGATCAAGTGTTTAAGAAGAAATCAGTGTTCTAGAAATTACCTTACTGGGAGATTCTACGTGTAAGTCACTGCATAGATGTCATGCACGTAGAGAAGAACGTATGTGAAAGCATCCTTGGTACTCTGCTCAAGATTAAAGGTAAAAGAAAGGATGGTGACGGTTCACGGCTCGATATGCTTGCTGATCAATCACAACGCAAGAGTGAAGCAGAAGATGATGACAAATTCATCAAAGCTCGCCAGAGTTACAATTTCAGTACAACAGAAGCAACACAACTCTTCACCTATTTGTTGTTAGTTAAGACACCCTCTTCCTACTGCGCAAACATCAGAAGTCTTGTGGATGTGAGCTCAGGTAAAATGAAGTTGGGACACATGAAGTCACATGATTGCCACGTAATGTTGACACAAATCCTCCCGGTGGCCATCAGGAATCTAATGGACAAAGATATAAGAAACACACTCATTGACCTCTATGATTTCTTCAATAAACTATGGCAGAAAGTTCTAGATCCTGAAGAGTTGGATAATATGCAAGATGATATTGCAAGAATATAGTCCAACCTAGAGATGTTTTTCTCATCGTCATTCTTTGATGTCATGGTCCATCTCACTGTGCACCTTGTCGACGAGATAAAGTATTGTGGTCCTGTGTTTCTTTGCAACATGTATCCCTTCGGGCGGTTCATGGGAGTACTGAAGCGCTTTTGTCGGAACCGAAACCATCGAGAGCCAAGCATCCTACAAGGTTATACCGCGGAGGAGGTGGTTGAGTTTTGCACCAAATACATGAAACATAGACCTATAGGTTTGCCCCTCTCTCGAGGGAAGGCTGAAAGGTAAGCCGGTCCTTGCTGGCACGCAAATGGCTGCACCCGGAGAATTGGCAGAGAAAGCCCATTTGACGGTACTGCCTAACAGCCAAGTTCTCATCGCTTATGCCAAAGAACACTTGGTGGAGATACGCTAAAGCTTCTTACCAATGGTATGGTGCCTTCATCAGAAGTGGAGACGAAGGAGCACACTAAGAAGTACGCCGAATGGCTGAAGAATCGTTTGGGACAAGGATCCATCGATGACATTACTACGTGGTTGGCACAAAAGCCATCACCTACGGTGTTGACGTACCAAGCATATGACATAAATGGATACACGTTCTACACTGAGGAACGTGATAAGAAGACCTCGTATCAGAACATCTCTGTTCGAATAGAATGCATGACTGTAAATGAAGCTGATAAAAGGGTATACTATGGAACCATCAAAGCGATTTGGGAGCTTGACTATGTGAAAGTTAAGGTGGCATTATTCAGGTGCGCATGGATCCCTCTTGGTCAGATAAGGATTGATGAGTACAGGAAGACCTGTGTTAACAGGACAACGATGGCATATCACTGATATGTCTCCAACGTATCTATAATTTTTGATTGCTCCATGCTATTATATATTCTGTTTTGGATGTTTAATGGGCTTTATTTTACACTTTTATATTATTTTTGGGACTAACCTATTAACCCAAGGTCCAGTGCAAATTGCTGTTATTTGCCTATTTCAGTGTTTCGCAGAAAAGGAATATCAAATTGGAGTCCAAACGGAATGAAACCTTCGGGAGCGTGATTTTTGGAACAAACGTGATCCAGAGGACTTGGAGTGGACGTCAAGAAACAAACGAGGAGGCCATGAGGCAAGGGGCGCGCCTACCCCCTGGGCGCGCCCTCCACCCTCGTGGGCCGCTCGTGGCTCCACCGACCTACTTCTTCCTCCTATATATACCTACATACCCCGAAACCATCGAGGAGCACCACGAAACCCTATTTCCACCGCCGCAACCTTCTGTACCCGTGAGATCCCATATTGGGGCCTTTTCCGGCGCTCCGCCGGAGGGGGCATTCATCATGGAGGGCTTCTACATCAACACCATAGCCTCTCCGATGATGTGTGAGTAGTTTACCACAGACCTTCCGGTCCATAGTTATTAGCTAGATGTCTTCTTCTCTCTCTTTGCATCTCAATACAAAGTTCTCCTCGATCTTCTTGGAGATCTATTTGATGTAACTCTTTTTGCGGTGTGTTTGTCAAGATCCGGCGAATTGTGGGTTTATGATCAAGATTATCTATGAAGAATATTTGAATCTTCTCTGAATTCTTTTATGTATGATTGGTTATCTTTGCAAGTCTCTTCGAATTATCAGTTTGGTTTGGCCTACTAGATTGATCTTTGTCGCAATGGGAGAACTGCTTAGCTTTGGGTTCAATCTTGCGTTGCTCAATCCCAGTGACAGAAAGGGAAACAACACATATTGTATTGTTGCCATCGAGGATAAAAAGATGGGGTTTATATCATATTGCTTGAGTTTATCCCTCTACATCATGTCATCTTACCTAATGCGTTACTCTGTTCTTATGAATTTAATACTCTAGATGCATGCTGGATAGCGGTCGATGTGTGGAGTAATAGTAGTAGATGCAGGCAGGAGTCGGTCTACTTGTCACGGACGTGATGCCTATATACATGATCATGCCTAGATATTCTCA
Organism: Triticum aestivum; assembly: GCF_018294505.1. Classification (NCBI taxonomy): domain Eukaryota; kingdom Viridiplantae; phylum Streptophyta; class Magnoliopsida; order Poales; family Poaceae; genus Triticum; species Triticum aestivum. The sequence goes on from NC_057796.1 coordinate 110,495,657, forward strand.
TAATTATGCACTTTTCTATCAATTGCTCGACAGTAATTTGTTCACCCACCGTAATACTTATGCTATGTTGAGAGAAGCTACTAGTGAAACCTATGGCCCCCGGGTCTATTTTCCATCATATAAGTGTCCAATCTATTTTTACTTTGCAATCTTTAATTTCAATCTTTATCATAAAAATACCAAAAATATTATCTTATCATCTCTATCAGATCTCACTTTTGCAAGTGGCCATGAAGGGATTGACAACCCCTTTATCGCGTTGGTTGCAAGGTTTATTTGTTTGTGTAGGTACGAGGGACTTGCGTGTGGCCTCCTACTGCATTGATATCTTGGTTCTCAAAAACTGAGGGAAATACTTACGATACTTTGCTGCATCACCCTTTCCTCTTCAAGGGAAAACCAACGCATGCTCAAGAGGTAGCAATCACGCGGACCCATTCATTCTTGCCAGTGATGCTACCCAGATTTTCTTTGTGGAAGACCCCTTGCATAAGAATGGCCATTTAGTGATGCATGGGAAGATAAAGGTACTGGGTGTCGACGATGTTGCCGATCAGGACGAGTTCGATGAATTTGATGAGTTGCCAGCCAAGGGATCGCACACCAGTGCAACAGAGAAGTTTAAAATCATCAAAAACCCCAAGTTCATTCGGGGTCAACTTAATGATCCCAGTTCCCCCATGTTCATGGGAATTAAGCCGTAAGACTAGTCTTTATGCCTACCCCGCAACTTAATTCGTTCAATTTAGAACTATCGCATGTACTGAATTTGTGAGTTATGCCCGGTTTTCTATTGATGTAAGAACCGTTAATATGTTGACCTTGATATGTTGTCAGCTCAGGCAATGAAAATGAACTGTTTTTTGTTATTGTTATTATTATTATATCATAGAGGTAGCACACTCAATCGATCTCACTACAGTATTTGTGAACAAAAATATGCAATTTGGTTTGCGAATAGCACACGGTTCGTTGATGAAAGCCGTGTGCCGACCAAACCCTGCCACCCCGCCCACGATCTAAGTCGTGCTTTCTGATTGGCCAGAACCCAAACCCCACGGATCATATGTCTGCACCGTTGGATGCTCCCAGATCGAACGGCGATCCTCATCCCTTTCGACAACACATGCAGTTCCGGTTGTAATTTTATTTTTGTGCACAAAATGCACGTTAATCTCAAAAAATGTCTTAAATATAGCTAACGATACCTGAAATCCACCAGAAAATCAAACCCATGGTATAATGGTGATTGCGTACCATGGAAATTTTTATGAGGCCAAACGATGAAGTCACCGACCACAGGAGTTTGAATTGACACGTCTCCTTTTGGAAAACCATGATCCTTCATGTAAGATGCTCCGGTTTGGAAGGAGCGGTCATCCAAACTTGTGGCAAACTTTACCAATTTTTTTCCACGGGGTCGTGAGAGCACGCCACAGGCACACATGGATTTTGATGATGTCCGAATTCCATTTGAATTTTCTGTAATTAAAATAACAACTAGGCCTACGCCAGTGGCCGCACCTCGTGGCCGAAATGTTTGAAACTTCTCCCCGCTTCTCGAACAAATGGATGAAAACTCACAAAGTGATGCACAAATGATCTGTACACCTTTGCTAGGCTGATAGTAAGGGGGTATCATAGCTAGTATCATGCATGCCAACTAGGCAATTTTGATGAGCTGTCATAGAATTATTAAATGAAGAAAGAGAGGGTTAAGTATCATATCATGAAACCGTATCATAATAAATGTTATGCTACTATGTGTCATGCATGACAATATAAATAAAGTACTACATATGATACTAGCTAGCTACTCTATGATACTATGCATTAGAGCAAGTAAGTACACAATAGAGTGACATAATACTAGCGACAATGGGTAGTAACATAGAATGTTACTAAAGTCTATGTTACTACCTCTATAGTGGGGAGTAACATATGTGTAGTAACATGCAACACTTCATTTATTAGGCTATAGACTTATCTTGCCTTGAGATGTGTGATGTTATTACTCAGACTAGCCACAATGGGTAGTAACATATACTAGTAACATGCCCATGTGTTACTAGTCTATGTTACTACCTCTATAGTGGGGAGTAACATATATGTGTGGTAACATGCAACACTTCATTTATTAGGCTATAGACACATCTTGCCTTGATATCTACATGTGATGTTACTCATACTACTAGTAACTAGCCGTCGGATTTCAGGTTCCGGCAAAACCCTTGAGGTTCGAACACTGGGGTGCGCACGAAGATCTCTCCTCCCACTAGCACTCTCCCTCACCGCGATCTCAAGGCTCAGCGCGTCGAACTCGCAGAACAAAGGGACACTAGGTTTATACTGGTTTGGGCCACCGATGTGGTGTAATACCCTACTCCAGTGTGGTGTGGTGGATTGCCTCTTGGGCGAGGAGGAACAGTTACAAGGGAAGAACAACCTCCTGAGGAGAGGTGCTCTTGTGCTTGGTGAGTTTGTGTGGATGAGTATGATCGGAATGGCCCCGGATCAGTTGTCTCCTGCTGTGGTGGCTAGTCCTATTTATAGTGGCCCTGGTCCTCTTCACAAATGCTGGCGGGAAGGGATGCGGCACCGGCCAAATTTGAAGGGAGAAAACTAGTACAAGTTATCCTGACTAAAGGTGGTCTTCGCCTGCCAAAGGCTCTGGTGGTGACGCCGTCCTGGGCTCCACGGTGACCTCCGTCCTGTCGTCCTGCTGGTCTTGGTCTCATTGCACCGATATGGAAACCTTTGCCTGATGCCTCGGGACTCCTCGCCTGTGCTTGCCTCTTTAGCACCAAAGAGGAAACGAGGACACTACCCGCGCTGGCACCCGCCTGGCCCCGGTCTTCATGGCTTGCATCACAGGAACCTCGTGAGGTGCCCCTTGCCTTGATCTCTCTGCCCCTCGCGAGCCAGCCTGGTGAGGCCGCCCCCGAGGAGGTCTTGCGTCATCCGCCTCGCGAGGGTCTTGAGTGTTTGCTGGTGAAGATCGGCCGTACAGGGCTGCTGGTGGAGCCACGCCGTGGGCCGCAGGCAGGCAAGTCTGGGGACCCCCGTTCCCAGGACGCCGACAGTAGCCCCCGGGCCCAAGGCGCGCTTGGACTTGGCATCGAGGCAAAGCCAAGGGGCAAGTGCGGAGCGCCGCGGGCCCCAACAGCCAATGGCCTCGGTTGACGCGTGGCGATTGATTGGACATGGGCATCTCCGCTTCCCCACGCTGCCTCGATATACGCCTGGCTAGGCGGCCACCGTGAGTTACACAGTTATCCCCCCATTGCTGGTGATGCGCCCCTCCAACTCTCCTGCCGTTCCGAAACAATAACCTCCTCTTCCAATCTGTCCCGTGCTCGGCCCTCCTTCTTGCCATGGCGCCCCGACGAACGAAGAAGGGGAAGAAGAAGTCTCAGTCTTCAGCCGGGCCACCCCCGGCCGTTGAACCCGCCGTAGGTCGGTCGTTGGTGCTTAGCCAGGAAGCCATGGACAAGGTGCGCCCTTCACTCGCCGCTGACTTCAACGAATGGGGGAGGACGGCGGCCTGGCCCGCGTCCCGCGCCTCCGTTGACAGGACAGCCACCGAGGTCCAATTCTTCATCGACGCCCTGTGGGCTGGCCTGGTTCCTCCCTTCTCCGCCTTCTTCAACGCCGTGCTCTCCCACTATCAGATCCATATGTTGCACCTGGATCCCCAATCAGTCTTCCTTCTTGCCATTTTTGCTTTCGTCTGTGAGGCCATGGTGGGCATTCCCCCTTCCGTGGCCTTATTGTGCCATTTCTTCTCGTTGCACCTGACTAGCCCTCGGCAATGCTCGGGATGCTTGAGCTTCCAGGCCGTGGCTGCGGCGGCTGGCTCGGGGATTGATTTTGAGCTTCCACCATCCACAAGCGAGTTTCGGACACGGTGGGTGTTTGTGGACGTCGGTGTGCTCAGCCCCTTGCTCTTGCCCCCCTTGGCGCCCACCGTTCCCAGCTCCAGCTGGGGCCACGAGAAGCTCACAGACCCCCACCTTGCCTTCGTCTGGCTCCGGTTGAAGTGGCTGAAAGATCTCGGCGTGACTGCGCCCATGGTGATGAAGGAGTTCCTCCGACGCCGCGTCACCCCACTCCAGCGCCATTCCCGGCCAATGTGGGCCATGTCCGGCGGCCAGGATTGCATGAGGCTTTAGGAGTCGGGGCTTCGGCCCGAGGCACGAAGAACGGTGCTCGAGGTGTTGACGGGCGACCCCTCGCCAGCCGATATGCCACAGGAGGGCTGTCTTTTGTACTGCTGCTCAAACAGGGTGGAGTTCACGGGGCAGATGCCCCCCTTCGATGATTGGGGGTTGCGTCCAGTCGGCCTTGAAGGGCCTCGCGAGAACCCTGTCTCCGTGGTCCCCCTCCTTGCCGCCAGCACCAAACTTACCCCAAGAGTGGATGCAGGGGGGCGAGCACTGCTGGAGGCCGGAGGCGTGGGTGCTGAGGCATCGACACCGCTCGAGGCTCCCGAGGCACCAACCCCGGGAGCCCATGACTCTTGCCTTGGGGTGACAGCTGAGGGGGCGACGCAGTCTGCTGCTCCTGAGGCCGAAGCCTCCGAGGTCTCAGCAGGTCATCATGAGGCGGAGCCCGAGGGCTCTTCTCAGCCCAGCACTCCCGAGGTCGTCTCCTCGGGCGCCTCACTAGCCGCGCCTCGTGCTGGTTGCCGCGTCCAACGCTTCGGCCGGCTCCGTCTGGACTTCGATGCGCTCCGCAAGAGGAAAGGGTCTCCAAGCTGCAGCAGTGATGCCTTCCGGCCGTTGAACAAGAGGAAGTATATCGCCATAGACGAGTGAGTACCTTACATTTGTAATTTCTCGAGTGCTGCTTCCCCTCCTGACAGTGGCTCCTCAGGGTCCCTTCTGCTAAGGCCGCGAAGTCTCCGGGGAAGCAACCTCCTCCTGCCTCGAATCCCCCGCTGGCCTTGAGCGCCCCAAGCCAGCATGCCGCCCCTGGCGCGAGGTCGGCCGGAGAAGCAACCTCGCTAGCCTGGCACCTCGAGCCCGCGCCTTTGCCGTCTCTCCTTCGTGGCCTCGCTTGGGGTGCGGCAGGCGTGCTGAGAGCTCCTCCTCTGGTTATGGACGGCGGCTGGATGGCTTCGATCCTGGCTTCTTCTTCGAGCAACGGGCCTCAACCCATCCGGGCCCCTGCCAAAGCCTGGTCGGCGACTCGGGAGGCGCCAGCCCCCAACCCCCTGCTGAAAGGGGGTGAGCCGCTTCGGATCTCGTCGGCAACCCCTGCTATGGAGGACGAACCCGGTCGCGCGCTTAAGTTCGCGCACGAGCGGAGTGTCGTCCGCCATGAGCTCTTTCAGGAGGCAATGGGCGCAATGAGCCGGCTCGGCGGAGAACTCGTGGATGTTGACGCGCGCCTTGAAGCTGAGGGTCTCCGGCTGGTGGAGGAGTGGCATCAACTGAAGGTGGCTATCAACCTTGGGCGCCTTCAGTGTGAGCACGCCAATGCGAAGGCCGAGGCATCCCTGGCAACCTCGCGCGAGGCCAGCGCCCGAGCCTTGGAGGAGGCCAGGGAGGCAAACTGTCGCCGCGAGATCATCGAGGAGTGCAGGCGGGAGCTCCTGGCCTTGAACGCCTCCTTGGAGCAGCAGGTGGAGGCGCGCAAAGCCACCTTAGCGTCGATGAAGGGCGCACCATCCAACGAGGAGGAGATCTAGAGGCATGAAGAAGCACTGCTGCTGGAGGCCACGGAGCGCAGCCTCGAGCTCGAGCGGTTGGAGACGAGGGAGCGCCAGGTCGACCAAGCATAGGATGCCCTCGGTGCACGTGAGGCCAAGGCTCAGGAGGAGGTCGACCGCCGGGTGGCCGAGGCTCGCGCGGCCCTCGTGGGCAAGTACGACCTGAAGTTGGCGCTTGTGGAAGCCGAAGCTGTGGGCAGGACCACTGCCCTCAAGTCATTGCTGGCTGAAGCGAAACATCGCGAGAAGGCTGCCTCGGCCACGCTGACCTCTGTGGAGGCCGAGCTGGGCTCCGCCCATGCCGAGCTACTCTCTCTTCGGCAGCGGGTTGCCAGCGCCAAGTCCTCCGCACAGCAGAGCAGGGAGGAGGCACTTCGCTGGCAAACGCTACTGCGCGAGCATGCTCCCATGCTCCGGGACCTCAGGACGAAGGCCAACCAAGCGCTTGGTACCATTTGCGATGAGCATGCCCCTCATCCCCACGCCGAGGATTACGCCAACCATCTCCGCTTCTACACTGATGTTGTGGCGCGCCTGGAGAGCCATGATGAGAGGGCTCGTGAGCTTGTGGACGAAAAGTGACGAGGCCTTCTCGGGCGCGCATTCTCCCGCGTCTTCAGCCATCTCCTGAACACCAATCCTGACTTTGACTTTGACGCCGCTATTGCCCCAGTGCCTGAGGCCATGCGGGGCAACCTAGCGCAATGGGTGGACGACAAGGTGGACGCTCTGGTTAGGGCCTTTGCTTCTGACGAAGACGCGGTGGTGGTCGCGGCAGACGAGGGCGCCGTGGTTGATGAGGGCGAAGATAACTTCGATGACGGTGCCAACAGTCTATCCGGGAGCGGTTCGGGAGATGAGGTGGGTGCCATGTTCGACTGAGCCCGCGCTCCTTTGTTTTGAACCTGCACGCAAAAGTTTGGTCCGATCGGGCTTCAGGCTGCGGCAGCTGCGAACTTCTCCTGGGGGGAGTCCCCTTGCGAGCTCACGAAGTTTTAGTTTTCAGAAGGGTCCGCCAGCCAACCCGAGAGGGCCTCGCAAGGAACGAGCACCAGCGAGGGCGGGATGCGCGCATGGTGCGCGTACGTCGCTGTCAGCCCCCGCTCGCGGGGCGCTCAAAGGGGGGGGGGACAACGGACGCAAAATCTCAAAACAAAGCGCGAATCCAGAAACTCACTTAGTTGACACGAGCGAAAAAGGATGCTCCCCACAAAATCGAAACGCAACTTTAAATCCAAGATCGAAAGGCTGCAAATTCAAGCTTCAAAAAAGATAGAGAGGCTAGAAGCAAATAGCCGCGTCCGGCACCTAACTAGTCTTCTTGTCGTCGAGTCTTCTCACCAGCGCGGAGCTAAGTGCTTTCACAGGCCGTGAGCATAGTCATTGGGGGACAGTGTCGACGGCCAGCGCAGAGCATGGTGCTTCCACTAGGACGTGGGCGGGAGCCCCCGACGCCCGAGTGCGGCACTCCGGAGACTCCGGGGCGTGTACAGCCCCACTCATTATTATGTGAGAGTGTCACGAGCGGAGACCTTCACAGGTGTGAGCCTTGCTTCATATCACCAGACGAGGGCCCTGCCTTGCGCCACCCTCGACCACCGTTGGGGCGTCCAGAAATCAGGATGATGCCAAGGGGCAAAGGGGACACTAGCGGCGCCCTCGGCGACCACGGGCCCTCTGCCGGGGGGAAGGCTCGCCAGTGCCTCCCCGGCAGAGGGCCTACTTCCGGGCAACGCCTTGCTCCATGCGATGCGGGGAGGGGCCTTGCTCCCGGCTCCTCCCACGCAGCCCCAGTGCGCTTCCCCTGGTGGAAGGGGGCTGCCGTGCTGGGGCCGTCGTCCATCGTTGTGACCTGATTCACTTGCGACCCATGGTTAGCATAAGCCTACTCCTCAAAGATTAGTGGTACCCTATAGCTGTTGTCGCCATCATGGTCGGTGAGGTTCCCGGGTGGCTCCTAGAAGGCCTCAACTTCTAGCGTCTCCTCTTCCCAACCCGGCTCGAGGAACGTGCCGGGGTCATCTTTCGGTGTGTACTCCTGGTCCGTCATGCTGGGCACATAGGCCTCCGGAGCCGTCGCCCCGGAAACCTCGCTGAAGTGCCTCGCGCTCCACGTCGCCCGGCCCGGCGCGCCGCTCTAAGGATGGTAGGGCGGCATCCTGTCGGGACCGTGGGTGGCAATGCTCATGACTGCGCCCATCGGGGGAGGCACAGGTGCGGTTGGGTGTCCGGCGCCGCTGGTCGCGTCGATGCTGACAAGACCTCCTGGTGCGCCCGAGAGCACGTGGGCACGACGAGGCCCACCGTGCGATCCGGCCGCAACCCGAGGCATATACAAGGAGCAGAAAGGCGGCGTACCCCTGGCTGCGGCGTCCAACAGCTCGGCAACGCGCTCCAGCAACGCATCTCGGCCGCTCACCATCAGTCGGCATCGCAGCAGCTCCCGCGCCACTGTGAGCGTGGCCCTCATGTTCGCTTATTCCCGTCGGGTGTGCGGCGTCGTTGCCGCAGCATAGCTTGAGGCCCTTGCGGCAGCCCGCGCGCACCACGGAGTAAGGGTGGATGGCGTCGGACCGCGCCGCCCGCGCCCTGCAGCGTTTGGCGGTGCGCGTGCCGCCTGGAGCGCGGGGTTGAGGTCTTCTTGGGCAGACGACGCCGCCCGAGCTGGCCAAGCTGCCCAGTGGTTGGTGTCGGCCCTCAGGTCGCCGGACATCAGCGCTGCAGAGTGCTGGCGGGTCTGCTGATGGAAGAGAGGCTTCGGCGCACCCCTACCTGGCGCGCCAAATGTCGGATTTCAGGTTCCGGCAAAACCCTTGAGGTTCGAACACTGGGGTGCGCATGAAGATCTCTCCTCCCACTAGCACTCTCCCTCACCGCGATCTCAAGGCTCAGCATGTCGAACTCGCAGAACAAAGGTACACTAGGTTTATACTGGTTCGGGCCACCGATGTGGTGTAATACCCTACTCCAGTGTGGTGTGGTGGATTGCCTCTTGGGCTGAGGAGGAACAGTTACAAGGGAAGAACAACCTCCTGAGGAGAGGTGCTCTTGTGCTTGGTGAGTTTGTGTGGATGAGGATGATCTGAATGGCCCCGGATCAGTTGCCTCCTACTGTGGTGGCTAGTCCTATTTATAGTGGCCCTAGTCCTCTTCCCAGATGCTGGCGGGAAGGGATGCCACAACGGCCAAATTTGAAGGGAGACAACTAGTACAAGTTATCCCGACTAAAGGTGGTCTTCGCCTGCCAAAGGCTCTGGTGGTGACGCCGTCCTGGGCTCCACGGTGACCTCCGTCCTGTCGTCCTACTGGTCTTGGTCTCGTTGCACCGATATGGAAACCTTTGCCTGATGCCTCGGGACTCCTCGCCCGCGCTTGCCTCTTTATCACCAAAGAGGAAACAAGGACACTGCGCGCGCCGGCACCTGCCTGGCGCCCGCCTGGCCCCGGTCGTCATGGCTTGCGTCACAGGAACCTCGCGAGGTGCCCCTTGCCTTGATCTCTCCCCCCTCACGAGCCAGCCTGGTGAGGCCGCCCCCGAGGAGGTATTGCGTCATCCGCCTCGCGAGGCTTGGCCCCTCGCGAGGGTCTTGAGTGTTTGCTGGTGAAGATGGGCCGTACAGGGCTGCTGGTGGAGCCACGCCGTGGGCCGCAGGCAGGCAAGTCTGGGGCCCCCGTTCCCAAGATGCCGACACTAGCTATGTCACTACTTTCCTCTCTTTCTTCATTTATTGCTTGCCACATCATCTACTTAATTTATCTAGATACGTGTGCTGTTACTACCTATGTTACTCCCATTGTGGGTAGTCTCATACTATAGTAAGACTATACCCACAGTGGGAGTAACATAGGTACGTAGTAACATCACACATATCCACTTCATTTATTGCTTGCCACATCATCTATTTTATCTAGATATGTGTGATGTTACTACCTATGTTACTCCCACTATGGGTAGTTTGGCTATAAGGAATAGAATAATATATATGTGCTTATTAGTTGGAGGAAAGAGAAGATAAGTGGGCTCTTGGTTAGTAGAGCCAGCTGCAACATGAGACCCAAGACACTTTGTAAGGATGTAAGGTGGGCCAACTATTGATAAACTAGTACGTATATGAAACTTATTATTGTACATGCCCGCTAAGAGGTTGGCTGTATATGACATGGCAACTTCATATAGCCGACCCTTGGCTGTATTATTAACCATGCTCTTAGTGAGGTAGCTAGTATATCATAGACGACTAGCTAGTATCAGACTAGCCATAGTGGGAGTAACTTCAGCAGTAACACCGACTCCAACTCAGCAAACTTGCTTATGTGGCAATAAGTTAATGAGGAGAGAGATAGTTTCGGTAACTTAGCTAGTTACTGTAGCATCACATGTCCCAATGCAATATGAGTCTGTAACCTAAGAAATGAAGCTTTCCATGACACTACACTTATGTTACTACCCACTATGAAGGTAGTAACATAATAGTCTAGGGATATGTGTATGTTACTAGTGTACTACTCTCCATTGTGGCTAGTCTCATACTCCCTCCTTTCCAGTTTAGGCTGGTTGTAATGGTATTATCATAAGCGGTATCATGCATGCTAACTAGACTTTCTGGATGATGTGGCACACAAGAGAGGATGTGGTAGCATATCATGATACCATGTCATATTAAATGTTGTACTACTACTTTGTGTGGTGCATGACAATTAGTAAGGCAACCTAAGATGTTAACTTATGATACTATGCATTACGAAAGTAGTATCCTAGCTACACTATCATATATATGCATGCATGATACTACTAGTGTGTGTGTGTGTGTGTGTGTGTGTGTGTGTGTATAATACTCCCCATTACAACCAGCCTTATAGGGCTCAATTCATAAATACGGTCATCTATGATATACACTCCCTCCGTAAACTAATATAAGAGCGTTTAGGTCACTATTTAGTAATCTAAATGCTCTTATATTAGTTTACAGAGGGATCTAGTACTACTCTATGATACTATATATGCACTATGAAGGTACGCACGTAGTATCATACACTAGTATCATATGCATGATACTATATATATAGTATATGATACTCCCCACTATATAAGGCTGGCCATAGTGGTGGTATCATAGCCGACGATGTCATGCACTCGGAAATAGCAAGTATGCTGATGTGGCAAAGAATTAAATATATATAAAGAGGGTTAGAGTAACATATAGTAGGTAGATACCGTATCATGTTAATGCGATGCTAATTTGTGTCATGCATGGCAATAAATATGATCTATATATGATACTATACTCTATGTATTATACTATGTGCTATAATTAATTAAAGGTAGTATCATATGTACTGTATATTCATGATACTAGTATATGACACTCTCCACTATACTCATGATTTCTTAATGTGGAAAAAAATTGGAGGCAAAACGATGAACTCATGTTTTCATTCGAACAAAAATATGATGTTAGGTAATGTAAATGTTTTCAAAGAGCACACGGTTCACTCGCGAAAGCCATGTGTCCACTAAACTGTGGCCGGTGCACCCCCCCCCCTCTACCACGCGCGCGATCTGAGTCATGCATTCTGATTGGCAAGAACCCAAACCCCACGGATCGTACGTCTGCACCGTTGGATTCTCCTTGATCGAACGGCGATCCTCATCCCTTTCGACAAAACATGTACATGTTTTCAAATAGCCCCTCCCCAAAAAACTGTTTTCAAATAGCACACGGTTCACACACGAAAGCCGTGTGCCTACCAAACCGTGGCCGATGTCCCCCCTCGCTGCGCGCGCGATCTGAGTCGTGCGTTCTGATTGGCCAGAACCCAAACCCCACGGATCGTACGTCTGCACCGTTGGATGCTCCCAGATCGAACGGCAATCCTCATCCCTTTCGACAGGAAATGCAGTCCGGCTAGGAATTGATTTATATGCCAATATGAACGGTAAATGCCAAAAAATGTCTTACATATAGCACACGAGACCCGAAATGCGCCAGCAAATCAAATCCGTGGTAAAATTGTGATTGGTTTACGTGCGAAAAATTTAGAGGCGAAACGATGAACTCACGTCTTCATTTCAAACGAAATTATTCTGTTTGTGCACACGAGCGCTTAGAGGCAACCGTTTGCATAGGCCTTTCCGCGCGCGCGGCGACCGGGGATATTTTTCACCCTTTTCACCTAGGCCGCCAACACCCCCCCACCGTCCGCCCATGTTTCACTCGACTAGTCCACCCAATCTCCTTCGCCAGCTCCCCCCTCCCCCAGATCCACAGCAGAACCCTCTCCGGCACCGCCATGCTTGCCCCGGCCGTGTGCCCGCTCTTTTGCGTGAAGCCTACCTCCACTATCGTTCCCAACACGCGGCGGCCCGCGCCTCGCCGTCTTTGTTTGCCCGTCAGCCACCCTCGAGCATATCGATGCAGTAACCCTCGCCTCTCCTGTGGTCCGGCCGGGTTTGCATTAAGAAGCCTGTTAGTTACTGCTCTCCATCGCGGTGAGGCATATTTCCTTGCAGTCCCTCTTCCAATTTCGTTCTGTATGTTCCCAAATTGGTTATAAATAACGGAGAGCGTATATATGTTCATTATCTACCTTCCTTACTACATATAAGTTGTATTTGTTAAAATAAGTTACTGCCTATTTACAGATCGCGGGCGCCCGAGTCACACTAACTTAACAAATTAGCCGTACATTTTCTAAATTATTGCATGGCATGTTTAGAAAGCTTGATACCAAGTTGTTAGTTTTATGCTTATCCTCCTTTACCGAGTTTTGCATGTGTTCTCTGTAGATGCCAAGTAGCAGCGACAGCGCTCATTCAGGCTATGTATCTTCATCTGATTCGGACAACCCTAAGGCTTCAGCAGATTGTGAGGGATCAAGTAGTCTTAAACGGCATAGAGCTACAACAATTACCCTTCTGGTCAGGACACGGAGGAACGCTCCAAGGAAGCCCACACACCATCCTAAAGGTGTATATGAAGTAACCGAGATTGATTTAAAGTCCTGGGCTCCAACTAAACCAGATAAAGCACGCATGAGGTTCAGGAGTGTGTGTGGATTTGTTGGCAGGGCAAGGCTCAACATTAATCTGCCGGGGTTTCGGAAGGCTGACACAGAAACACGGCGAAGGATAGTCCAGGAGATCATGGATCACTTCAACGTTCCAGAGCAGTGGAGAATGCATGTGGAACACGTTGCACTGAAGAAGGCTAGGGATGCTTGGAGAAACTGGAAGCACGTGCTGTACAAGAAGTACTTGAGTGAAGGCAAGGACCCAATCCCCGCATACCCCCAAATTACAAAGGCAGACTGGGCAGAATTCAAAAGGGTCAGGGCAACTCCAGAGTTTGCTGCGAAGAGTTTCAAGCAATCGGAACTTCAGAAGAAGAACATACACCCCCATCATATGGGTGTGGCAGGATACTACGGCATGAAACTGATATGGGAACAGGATGACAAAGAAGCAGTAGTGGCGGGTGGGAATCCGACCTTTAGTGAAATCAAGGGCTAACGCGCCAGAGACTACTTGCGGGCACGTGCAAGGAGGCGTGATGACGGAACTTATTAGTTTGAAAACGCACGTGACGCCAAACTATATGAAGTGATGGCAAAGCTTCCAAGATCCCTGGAAGGTTCTACAGGAACTCAGGGCCATGTGACATTTTGTCCATTGCTCTGGACACAAAAGAGCCCCCTGGTCGTGCAAGGGGTATAGGTGTTAATGTCCGCACAAGAGGTCTTTCACACTCAGCAAAGAAGAGAGGCTCGGCATGAAAAAAGCGAGGAGTGAAATGAAGCAGAATGCATTGTTTGAAAAGTTGAAGAAGGAGATTTATCCGGCTGTTCGAAAGGATGTTGAGGAGTCAATGATGATGCAGAAGACTCTAACACTGACAAATAGCCAGCAGATGGGAGGGGAGGGGAGCATGGATGATGCTGCTTATTGCGCGACAACACTGCACAAGAGTAGCTGTGCATCAGCTGACCCCGGCGACACTGAGACTGCAGCTGCTCGTGATGATGCTATATCTAATCTATCTGGAATGAAAGACAGACTGAAGGGTGTGCTTACACATTATGAAGGTACATTAAAATGTGCAACAGCCTGGGTTTGCCCACCCTTCTTGGAAGATGGCCTCACTTGGACAATGTGCCATTGAAGTCGGGCTGTGTGAAGTGCTACGTGACTGAAGTAAAGCCTGGATTCAATGCATTTGCCCTGAAGAATGTCCTAGGAGACTTCGATGAGCAAAGGACCTTGGGAGAAACACTGTTACATCACATCCAGTGGCCATAAAAGGACATAGAGTTCATCGATGAGATTCCTGAAGCCCCGCCAAGAGCAACCACTGTCTCCCCTCAACCAGTGACGCTCTCCTTGCCAGAGCAGCTCTCGCGGGCTGATGCATCAACCTGTGATCAGCCGGACCGACTTTGTGGCATACAGGCCATCCCAAAGCAGCCAGTGGCAAGGCCTACGACTGTTGATGACGCACCACCGGTTCAGATGCCAGCCGCTGAAGCAGCGGGGGGAGACCCAGCTGCAGCACATGCTCAGCAGACCAATCTGGTGGAACAGACTGCTAAGCAGTCTGATGCTTCGGAACCGCCTGCTAAGCAGTCTGTAGGTCCAGAACCGACTGCTCATCAGTCCGTCGGTCTACAGGTGCGTGATTAGCATACCAATGTGTCAGCACTTCCTGCTCAGCAAACCAACGCGTTGGCACGGCCTCCTCAGCACACCGACAAGTTGGCACCACCTTCGCAGAAACCGGACATAGCTTCAACGCATGGTCAATAGTCCGATGCCTCTACTCCTACAGCCCAGCAGTCCGTCACAGTAGCACCGCCAGCTCAGCGGTCCGGCATAGATAAACCATCTGCTAAGAAGTCCGTCCAAGCTTCACCGTCTGCTCGGCAGTCTACCGTGCAGGCAACCAGACGTTCTGCCAGAAATGCTTCAAGTACCAAGAAGGAAGTGGCCAAAAAGGCTACACCCACGACCACGAGGAAGCGCGGTGAGAAAGTGAAGTGGAAAGAGAACGATTGCCTCTTACTTAAAGCACTCATCGCCCAGAATCAAATTAACAGCAGCTTGTTCGAATCGGGGAGTAATATTATTTCTGACGCCATGGATGATGAAGAAGTAGAATTGTTGCTTGCTAAAAGAAAAACAGAAGTACTTGAAGCACGTAATTACGTCCATGGCCAGCCATTTCTTGTTGGCGAATACTATGATGAGTGCAGCTCCAGTTGCCGCGAGTTACAAGAATATTGCATCAAATGTCAGAAGGTCATCACCATTTGCTAGTCCGCTACAACAGAGATCATTTCCGACACGACGCTGGTTCCATCATTGTGAGTTTCGAGGACTTACATCTCTTCTTCAACTTCAACGTGCTCGATGCCACTCTTGTTAGATGCGTGATTTTGTAAGTACTTAACAAACTCTGATCAACTACTCCATACAAGGCTGTAAATGATAAACAGCTAACTGCATTTTATTCCTCTCAGGGGATTGAACGCGCAGAGAAGACAAAGTGAGAGTGTGTATTTCATAGATCCTGCATTAGCAAATGGCACAACATTACATGAAAAGGACCAACGGGACTGGGCCGTTAACACGGTCGTCCGTATCTTCGAAAACACGTCCCATGCAGAATCATTTCTCTGGCCATATCATGCACGGTAAGTCAAGTAAACAACCACACACACACTGATTGTCCTTCAGATTTCGACATCATTCGTAAGTTCATGGATTTCTTAATATGTAGCAATCACTGGATATTGGTATTCATTGTTCCAGAAGAACACAGTTTAGTATATCGATTCTCTCAGAGAGTCAACAAACGCTCAGGATCTGACGCATCTTCAGCAATTCTTGGATAGGTATTGAATTATATGATGTTGAAATTAATTTGCATTCATATCTGGTTCAATAATTGATGTTGTCAAAATTCATCATCATTTGCAGTGTGCTCGCATTGTGGGAAACTAAAACAGGGAACCTGTTCAAGAGGAAACTACCTCTGCAGCACAAGATTGTTTCTCCGGTAACACACTGGAATCCATTATTTTCGGAAAATTTATCCAACAGTATGCAAATACCTTTCCTTACGCTAGTCAAATGTTCAAGCTTCTAAATAAACCTCTTTCTATTTTGTCCAAAGAAAAAATAATACATCTAACACCGGTTAGGTTGTTCCTAACAGGACAAATACATGACTAATTTTGTAGGAAAAATTTCAGTGTCCTCAGCAAGAAGTAGGGACCAACCTTTGTGGATACTATGTTTGCAGACACATGATCTCCATCTGCAAATCTGCTGATAGTTGTGACGATCCTCGCGAATTAGTACCAGTAAGTCTATCTAATTAATATCTTCTACTCCACTCATATGGCACGTTCTGATCTTATAAATACTGCAGCTCATCTTAGAACCGAGGACCCCTGAACCGCTCCCGGCTGGTGAATTGCTGATGGTTCAGAGATTTATCAACGACTTCTTCCTGGATCACTTCATCAATCCCACTGGTGATAATGAAGATTTCAGCATGTGTTCTCCTGAAACATTGAGTAAGAGTTAGCCGCTAAACATATATCGCATGGATCCATTGTTTTCCATCTGATGAGGTCTTCGTATTTCGTGCACTATGATTAATTATGTAATGCATATATGTGTGGACAAATCATAGGAATTTAGCTACCATATGTTCAATTGCAATTGTTGCGAAATCTGATGAATGTTTTTCCTATGGACACTATTTGTTCAATTGAATATTGTGGCGAATTTGCTTTTTGTGTGCCGATTCAAAATGGGATATTTTTGTTTATTTGTTCAATTGAATATTGTGGCAAATTTGATTTTTGCATGCCGATTCAAAATGGGATATTTTTTTTAACTTGGCAATTGCTCCGCACACGGTTCAACTAAATGAGTGTGTGCGATCCACATCGGAAAGCATACGTCGGTGATACACAGCAGATCGCAAACGATTAGTAGCGCTACTACGTGTGTGTAGGTTGTCCGGAACCATTTGTGATATCGCGTTATCGCATACGAGAACTGGGAGTAAACCGTGCCCAATGCAAAATACAATCCCAGTCGTATTTTGTTAAGGAAACGTGTGGGATCCCAAACGAAAAGCACACGTCACTCTTGCGGCAACCGTCGGTGATACCTAACAAATCACAAACGGTCTGCAACACTTGTATGTGTGCGAAGGGGCTCCTGAACCGTTTGTGATAGAACATTATCGCAGACGATAATTTTTGGAAAACGTGTGCGATGGACTCTAGCATGGCATACGGGTTACGCAGAAAACTCGTGTGCGATGGGGCACAAATCGGACACAGTTCATATGTTGGCCCGTGTGCCTTACATACTGTTTCCCAAACGGTTCGTTACGACAGACCGTATGGTTTCACTGCGTCATTAGAAATGCTTAATCACCGATACCACACGTGCAAAAGAATTTAGTGTGTGCTGCATCACACACGATTACATTTTGGAAGGCCTCGGGATCACTGTTCCATATCCCCGACGGTTTCTGGGTCGTGTGGGAAGGACCACCTATCGCACACACTCACTTGGCGACGGTTCCGAAGGCCATCGTAAAAAGGGGTTAAAAACCATTTGTTTAGGACCGACGCGCACCAGTGGTAGCCTTTTTCGATTAATAAGAGTGTCGAACCCAACGAGGATCTAAATGAAGAACATATATTCCCTCAAGTTCTATCGACCACCGGTACAGCTCTACGCACACTGGACGTCTGCTTTACAGAAAACAAGTATGAAACTAGTTTGTAGGAGTGATGCTAGAATTACTTTGCAAGAATAAAACTAGAAGTACTTTGCAAGATAATAGAAGTTAGGTGTTTAGTAAAAGGGTTTGTGTCAACAGGAAAGTTATTTGTCCCTAGGCAATCGATAACAAGTACCGGTAATCATTCTTGCAATTTTATATGAGGGAGAGGCATGAGCTAACGTACTTTATCTACTTGGATCATATGCACTTATGATTGGACCCCTATCAAGCATCCGCAACTACTAAAGATCATTAAGGTTGTGAAACCCAACCATAGCATTAAGTATCAAGTCCTCTTTACTCCCATACGTCATACGCCACTTACTCGGGTTTAAGCTTCTGTCACTCTCGCACCCCACCATAAGCGAACAATGAACATATTGCAACACCCTACAGCGGGGATCCCTCACGTTTGCACGAGAACAGAGGGCACCATAGGACAGCACCATAAATAAAATATACAATCATACCAACCAAGATCACGATAATCCCACAGGACAAAACGGATTTACTCAAACATCATAGGATAACCATAGATCACTAGGAAATAATATATGGAGTTGAGCACCATTTTTAAGTAGAGATTACAGCGGGGATAAGGGGTGTTACACCACTGCATAGAGGGGGAGAAAGTTGCTGTTGACGGTAGCAAGATTGTTGATGTAGATCGCCGTCCCGATCGTTGCCCCGGTGGCACTCCGGCGCCACCGGAAGCGAGGGGGAGAGAGCCCCCTCCTTCTTGTTCTTCCTTGGCCTCCCCCCTAGATGGGAGGAGAGTTCCCCCTCTGGTCATTGGTCTCCATGGCGGCGGAGGGGCCGGAGCCCCTATGAGATTGGATCTCCCTCTCTGTTCACATCTCTTTCGCGCTCCCCAGATCTGGCCAAAAACCGTTTGTTATATTCCGGGAGATCCGTAACTCCGATCTCACTGAGATTTTAAGACAATTTTTCCGGATATAAGCTTCCTTGCACCCGAAGTAGAGCTCTAACCGACGTTCGAGGAGGGCATAACCCACCACCACGCGCCAGGGGCCTCTGGCGCGCCCTGGTGTCTTGTGGGCTGTGTGGGCGTCCGTTTGCAGTGATTCCAGCTCCTAAAAATCACATATATTCCAAAATAATTCTCCGTGAAATTTTATTTCATTTGGACTTCGTATGATATGGATTTTCTGCGATACAAAAAACATGCGGAAAACAGGAACTGGCACTGGGCACTGGATCAATAGGTTAGTCCAGTGAATCATATAAAAAGTTGCCAAAAGTATGCAAAACTTGCATAATATTGGCATGAAACAATCAAAAATTATAGATACGATTGAGACGTATAAGTCATCCTCCTCCTCATTCGACCATTCCTCCTTCTCCTCATCGTCGTCCTCTTCTTCGTCCTCCGACGGCTCCTCGTCCGTCTGGTTGTCATCTGACGACTCTGGAGGCGGCAGCCCTTCCATGATCCAGATATAATCGAGGTCTAGGCTCGACGCTGGACTCATGGAAGACGAGCGGGATGATTCTGATGTTGACCTATCATCGGGAGCCATACTGCTTGCCGAACTGTCGTCCTCGCAGTCACTCGACATGGCTACAGTCGTATAAAAACTGCGAGAAAGTGAGATTGCAGAGTGTGTGCAAGTGTGTAGTGTAGCATGCCGGGGACGATGAAGATGGTGTACACTTAAGCGGGGTATGCAGAGAAGAGGAATGCTAATGGAAGTGGGGGTTGATGTATTATCTAACCGCTGATATAATCAACCACAATTATTTGTACCTGGTCGCTCCAAATTCCTGGGGTTGCGCAGTTCTCCATGTGATAATTAATTACGCACACGAGTTGGAGCGTCCAAATATGAAACAAGCATTTTTCGTAGTACTTCTACTCCCTCCATACCGGCGACCAAGGAGGGGGAAAAACACAAGTATTTGGTAATCAACACCATTGTGTGCAGAGAATTGAGCATTGCATGCATGTTATGCTAAGTAGTCTGGAGTCATTGAATGCATACTAGCCGCAGGACTCCTATTGGCTGATTTATTTTTTCAGGACAAAAACAAGGAATAAGTTTTGGGATTCTGCACCGATACCGGTACGAATGGAGTAGGGCAGTTGGCAAGCAATACATTGAGCTCTTCTTATTGATGAAGCCAGTGATAATCAATCTACAAAGGAAAAGAAAAAAAGACAAAGGAAAATATCTGCACGAATCTTCGCGTAACATCAATGACATAGGACCTAGATGTGCATTACTTAGAGCACATCTAGATGTGCTTTAGCAATACTGTCAAACGAAACCCCTAATCATCATTGCAAACAGCGCATAGAACATGGCTAATGTGACAACCACAACTACACATGCTAGTTCCTTCTTGTCTCTTGCTTTCATTTGTTGCATGTGATTGATTCTTTCTTGCTTCATTGTACTAATTCTACATTCCAGATTAGCCAGTTTCTTCTTCAGCTTTATGCTATCTTCTGCGAGCTTAGTGATAACACTCCGAGCCCTGCCATGCCATTCTTCATCCAGCCAGTTAACAAAAGCACAAGCCTCATATCCCTGCCAATGTTAGATAGTATTCAAGATGAGTGGTGGCATTAAATCAAGTAAAATTATGAACTTACCACTAACCTCTATGGGGCAACTGAGAAACCGCGTGCCAATGTCGAATCCCTCCATTCATACACGTCGAGCAGGAGTCTGCCCGTGCACACAACCCAGCTTTTGGTACTTCTCGGTGGCGCAAAACTCGGAGTCAAACTCGTGTTGCGGGAGTCTGGAGTCATGCTCCGGATCCAGCGACATATCACTTTCCTGGGGGGGGTCATTCAGGATGGATTTAGCAAGGAGCTACTTTGGACATGATAAAAAAGATCAGGATAGATTGGAACCTGACAGGACGATTCGGATCCGAAGTACACCTGCCTTCTGATGACCCTAGGCAAGTGCTCGACGGCGACCGCCATCGTGGCGGGGCGCTGCCGCGAGCAGCGATACAAGCAGGAGCAGCCGCACCAAAACCATCAGCACCACTCATCCGCATTCCCCCAATGTCAGCGCCACGCGAGGGAATTTGGAGGCTATCTAGGGATTTGGGGGAAATGGGGAAACTGTGGGGATAAGCTAACGGTCGGGAACTACTTATGGCACTATATGTTGTATACAACACACTGTTTATACATGTCGTTTGTATTAGGTATTACAACTTCACACACAATTTCCGCACCAAATCGTGTGAGAAGACAATGTAGGTGAGACACGGTTGCCGTGACATAACCGTATGTGATGTACTCCCCTGTACATATAATTGAGTTACAGTGATACCATGTAAACAATCACTCTATAGATATCTATCGAAAAATAAAACAGCCGCTCCGCAGATAGAGATGGCAGCGGTGGCGGTGGCCCAGGCAGCGGCTACCGGATAAGAGGTCAACCCTCGATCGGTGGGCGGTGGCGGCGTCATAGGAGGTCAATGCTCGGTCTGCGGTGGGAGATAGGAGGAGCTCAACCGTCGAGGTCGGCGGTGGTGTGATTGGAGCACATCCATCGCGGTCGATGGCGGGATAGTGGAGGTCAAACTTTAGGCGGCGCCGCACTAAGCTTTGCTCCTCGACCCTGCTGTCTCGGCGTGCCGCCGCATCGTGCTTCTCTGTCTGCTGGGTGGAGGTCGCCACGTGGCTAATTAATTAAGGTATTCTTTTCATGAGTGGCTTAATCAAGGTATTCAATTCCTAAGGGTAGTGCTGTAGTACTCCGCGTGTAATTTGACTAGCCATTAAGTTTTGTCATTGCACGCCTGGATAACAATATGGAGCGCCCTCAGTAATTATGAAAAAAAACCTTGTGATTTGTGCACACATCTTTGGGCATCAGTTAATCTCTGTATTAATGTTGTTGTTTTGTTTTTAATTACCCTCCGTGTAGTGCAGATGGAATGATCTGATTGGATGATGAATCGAAGAAGCTCAGATTTTATAAGTGGCGTGATGGAGTTCATGAATTTGGCTGAAAGTACAAAGAAGAGAATTGGTGATGCGGATTACATCATGTGTCCATGTACTCATTGTGCCAACACAGAGTCACGTCAAGTTGCAGATGTCGAGTGACACTTACTCTCTCGGGGATTCATGGATGGATATACACATTGGACCAGACACGATGAAGAGCAAGTCAAGGATGAATATACCCAGGGCTGCGAGATGCCAAACCCCGGTCAGTGTCACATGGATGTTGAATCTAACATCAGGGCAGAGGTGTCAAGCTACCAATGGAACATCGGAAAGATGAAACGCCCATTGGAAAACCAAGACGGTGACGCAGACGACGATGATCTTGATATGCTAGATTTTGCTGCTATGATTGCAGATTTCAAGGGCCCAAAAAAGGATGTGATTGGGTACAAGAATCTACCAACCATCGATGTGGACTCCAAGAAGAATTGTATCCAGGTTGCAAAAAGAAATATTCCAAGTTGAGTGCCACCGTGGTGCTTTCAGATTTAAAGCAGAAAATGGTCTATCAAACAAGGGCTTCACAGAGATGTTAGGTCTTTTCAAAGAAATTCTTCCGGAAGATAATGTGCTCCCCGAAAGCACGAATGAAGCGAAGAAAATTGTTTACCCATTGGAACTTGAAGTACAACACACGTTTGTGTGAATGATTGTATATTGTACCATGGTGTGTACAAAGATTTGTGTGCATGTCCCATACGCAAGCATGCACGATACAAGCACAGGAGAGCAAAGGACAAGTACAAATTGGACGGCGAGATCAAGACAGGAATCCCTTCAAGGTTGTTTGGTACTTGCCTTTAATTCCAAGGTTGAGGCATTTGTTTGCAAACCCTAGAGAGGCAAAGAGGTTGTGGTGGCATCATGATGAGCGAACTGCAGATATATATATGAGGCACCCGAAAGATGGGGCTCAGTGGGAATTAATCGACAACAAGTTTGAAGACTTTGCCAAGGAACCTAGAAGTATAAGGCTCGGGGAGTGTACTGACAGGATGAATCCTTTTAGCGATATGAGCACCAATCACAGCACATGGCTGGTGCTTCTGTGCACATATAACCTTGGTTGTGTATGAAGAAAAAATACATTGTGATGTCAATGATTATCCAAGGCCCAAAGCAACCTGGAAATGACATCGACATTTACTTTCATCTACTGGTACAAGAACTGCTGGCAGTGTGGATAGATGCGCCTGCTGTAAAATGTTATGATGCTTACAAAAAGGAGAGTTTTTATCTACATGCGATGTTGCTGCACACCATTCAAGATATGTCGTCATTAGGCAACACATCGGGGCAGAAAACAAAGGGAGATGTAGGATGTGTCACATGCATGGACATGACAGCTAGCAGATTTCTTCCCCCAACTCACGCAAAACCATGTATTTGCGTCGTCGTACTCATAGGTTCTTACGGAGAAATCACCCATACTGAAAGATTTAAGCTGAATTTGATGGTACGACAGAGGTAGATGTGGGCCCAAGACCCTATGATGGGGAGGTGGTCCACAACATGGCTAAACAGATTAATGTTGTGCTTGGCAAGAAACACGCTTTGACGGTGAAACAAACGCCCAAGGGTCAAGTGTTTAAGAAGAAATAGGTGTTCTAGAAATTACGTTACTGGGAGATTCTACGTGTACGTCACTGCAACGATGTCATGCACGTGGAGAAGAACACATGTGAAAGCATCCTTGGTACTCTGCTCAAGATTAAAGGTAAAACAAAGGATGGTGACGGTGCACGGCTCGATATGCTTGGTGATCAATCAAAACACAAGAGTGAAGCAGAAGACGATAACAAACTCATCAACGCTCGCCAGAGTTACAATTTCAGTACAAAATAAGCAATAGAGTTCTCACCTATTTGTTGTCAGTTAAGACACCCTCTTCCTACTCCGCAAATACTAGAAGTCCCGTGGATGTGAGCTCGGGTAAAATGAAGTTGGGACACATGAAGTCACATGATTGCCACGTAATGTTGACACAAATCCTCCCGGTGGCCATCGGGAATCTGATGGACAAATATATAAGAAACACACTCTTTGAGCTCTGTGATTTCTTCAACCAACTATGGCAGAAAGTTGTAGATCCTGAAGAGTTGGATCATATATGCAAAAATATTGTCCAACCTAGAGATGTTTTTACCATCGTCATTCTTTGATGTCATGGTCCATCTCACTGTGCACCTTGTCGACGAGATAAAGTATTGTGGTCCTGTGTTTCTTCACAACATGTATCCCTTCGAGCGGTTCATGGGAATAATGAAGCGCTATTGTCGTGACCAGAACCATCCAGAGGCAAGCATCCTACAAGGTTATACCGTGGAGGAGGTAGTTGAGTTTTGCACCGAATACATGAAACAAAGACCTATAGGTTTGCCCCTCTCTCGCCACGAGGGAAGGCTGAAAGGTAAGCCGGTCTTTGCTGGCACGCAAAAGGCGGCACCCGGAGAATTGGTAGAGAAAGCCCATTTGACAGTACTACTTAACAACCCAGTTCTCAGCGCTTATGCCGAAGAACACTTGGCGGAGATACGCCAAAGCTTCTTACCAATGGTGTATCCATTAGATGCGAAGACGAAGGAGCACACTAAGAACTACGCCAAATGGCTGAAGAATCGTTTGGCACAAGGATCCATAGATGACATTGCTACGTGGTTGGGACAAAAGCCATCACCTATGGTGTTGACGTACCAAGCATGTGACATAAATGGCTACACGTTCTACACTGAGGAACGTGATGATAAGACCTCATATCAGAATAGCTCGGTTCGAATAGAATGCATGACTGTAGATGAAGCTGATAAATGGGTATACTATGGAACCATCAAAGAGATTTGGGAGCTTAACTATGTGAAAGTTAAGGTGGAATTATTCAGGTGCACATGGATCCATCTTAGTCAGGTAAAGGTTGATGATTACAGGAAGACCTGTGTTAATAGGACAACTATGGCATATCACGCGGACCCGTTCATTCTTGCTAGCGATGCTATCCAGATTTTCTATGCGGAAGACCCCTTGCATAAGAACTGCCATGTAGTGATGCATGGGAAGAGGAGGGTACTGGGTGTCGAGGATGTTGCCGATGAGGACGAGTACGATGAATTTGCTGAGTTACCAGCCAATGGATCTTGCACCCCTCTAACAGAGAAGCGTAAAATCATCAGAAAACCCAAGTTCATTTGGGGTCAACTTAATGATCCCAGTTCCCCCATGTACATGGGAATTAAGCCATAAGACTAGTTTTTTTGCCTACCCTGCAACTTAATTCGTTCAATTTAGAACTGTCTCGTGTACTGAATTTGTGAGTTATGCCCGGTTTTCTGTTGATGTAAGAACCATTAATATGTTGACCTGGATATGTTGTCAGCTCAGGCAATGAATATGACCTGTTTATTATTATTATTATTATTATTATTATTATTATTATACCTTAGAGGTAGCACACTCAACTGATCTCACTCCAGTATGTATGAATAGAAGATATGCAATCTGGTTTGCAAATAGGACATGGTTCGTTCATGAAAGCCATGTGCCGACCAAATCGTGCACGCGATCTGAGTCGTGCGTTCGGATTTGCCGGAACCCGAACCCCACGGATCGTATGTCTGCACCGTTGGATGCTCCTAGATCGAACAACAATCCTCATCCCTTACGACAACAAAAGCAGTTCCGGTTGTAGTTTTATTTATATGCACAAAATGCATGTTAAACTCAAAAAATGTCTTAAATATAGCTAGCAATGCCTAAAATGCGCCAGAAAATCAAACCCGTGGTATAATGGTGATTGTGTACCATGGAAATTTTTATGAGGCCAAACGATGAAGTCACCGGCCACTGGAGTTTGAATTGACACGTCTCCTTTTGGAAACCATGATCCTTCTTGTGAGATGCTTCGGTTTGGAAGGAGCGATCATCAAAACTTGTGCCAAACTTTACCAAAAAATTTCCATGGGGTCGTGAGAGCATGCCACAGGCACACATCCATTTTGATGATGTCTGGACTTCATCTGAATTTCCTGTAATTAAAATACCAACTAGGTCTATGCCGACGGCCGCACCTAGCGGCCGAAACGTTTGAAACTTCTCCCGGCTTCTCGGACAAATGGATGAAAACTCTCAAAGCGATGCACAAATGATTTGTACACCTTATTTGCTAAGACTACCCACAGTGGGAGTAAGATAGGTGGTAACATCACACATCTCTAGGCAAAACAGATGATGTGGCAAGTAATTAATGAGGAAATAGGGGCATGTGGTAACATAGCTAGTTACTGTAACATCATACGTACCAAGACAATATGAGTCTACAACCTAATATATGAAGTGTTGCATGACACCACACATATGTTACTCCCCAATATAAAGGTAGTAATAGAGACTAGTAACATATGCATGTTACTAGTCTAAGTTACTACCCATTGTGACTAGTCTAACTAACACCCACACGTAGTTGTAGTAGGGTTTTGACTATATATGCACTAAATGCAAGGTAAGTGCAAAGAATGACTTAAATATACCAAACGAGACCTGAAATGGGCCAGAAAATCAAACCAAGGGTATATCCGTGATTGTTTACTGTGATTTTTTTCGACGCAGAACGATGTAGTCACCGACGACTTGGAGTCTGAAGTGCCGCTTCTCCTTTTGGAAACCATGATCCTTCTTGTGTGATGCTCCGGTTTGGAAAGAGTGATCATCAAAACTTGTGCCAAACTTTACCAATTTTTTCCACGGGGTCGCGACAGAGCACGCCACGGGCACACATCAATTTTGATGATGTCTGGACTCCATCTTAATTTCCTGTAATTAAAATACAAACTAGGCCTATGCCGGTGGCCGCACCTCGCGGCCGAAATGTTTGAATCTTCTCCCCGTTTCTCAAACAATGGATGAAAACTTGCAAAGCGACACACAAATGATTTGTACACCTTCTTTGCTAACTAACACCCAGATGTAGTTGTAGTAAGGTTTTGATTTTATAAGCACTAAATGCATGGTAAATGCAAAAAATGACTTAAATATAGCAGACGTGACCTGAAATGGGCCAGAAAATCAAACCTAGGGTATATACGTGATTGTTTACCGTGAAAACAATTCGAGGCAGAACCATGTAGTCACCAACGATTGGAGTCCGAAGTGCCGCGTCTCCTTTTGGAAACTATTATCCTTCTTGTGATATGCTCCGATTTGGAAGGTGTGAGCATCAAAACTTGTGCATAACTTTACCAAAAAAATTCCATGGGATCCTGAGAGCACGCAATAGTGACACACCGACTTTCATTATTTTTGAACTCTATATGCATTTCCTATAATTAAAATACCGACAAGGCCTACGCCTCTGGCCGCACCCTGCGGCCGAACTGTTTGAATTTTTTCCCGTTTCTCGAACAATGAATGAAAACTCCCAAAGCGACACACGAATGATCTTGCTAGCACCCACGTGTAGTTGCAACAATAGCAAACAACTCATATATAGCAAACGATACCTCAAATGCACCAGAAAATCAAATCATAGGGTATAATTGTGATTTCTTACCGTGGAAAAAAATTTGGAGGCGAAACGATGAACTCATGTTTTCATCCAAACGAAAATATTCTGTTAGTTCACGTAAATGTTTTCAAATAGCACACGGTTCACTCGAAAGCCATGTGCCTACCAAACCATGGCCGATGCCCCCCACCCCTGCTGCACGCGTGATCTGAGTCATGCGTTCTGATTGGCCAGAACCCAAACCCCACGGATCATACGTCTGCAGCGTTGGATGCTCCCAGATCGAACGACAATCCTCATCCCTTTCATCAGCACATACAGTTCCAGCTACGATTTGATTTAAATGCCAAAATGCATGGTAAATGCCAAAAAATGTCTTAAATATAGCACACGACACCTAAAATGCGCCAGCAAATCAAACCTATGGTATATGATGGTGGCTAGAAGCTATGTCGGTATTTCCCCAAAGAGGAAGGGATGATGCAGCATAGCAGTGCTAGGTATTTCCCTCAGTGATAAAACCAAGGTTATCGAACTAGTAGGAGAACCAAGCAACACAACGTAAACAGCCCCCGCACACAAATAACAACTACTCGCAACCCGACGTGTAAAAGCGGTTATCAATCCCTTTCGGGTAGCGGCGCCTCAAGATAGGCAAATAGATGTGAATAAAATTGTAGTAGATTGATAGATCGAACGCCAAATAAAATAAATAAGAATAAAACGCAGCAAGGTATTTTTGTATTTTTGGTTTAATAGATCTGAAAATAAAAGCAAAGGAAATGTAGATCGCAAAGGCAAATAATATGAGAAAGAGACCCGGGGGCCGTAGGTTTCACTAGTGGCTTCTCTCGAGAAAAATAGCAAACGGTGGGTAAACAAATTACTGTTGGGCAATTGATAGAACTTCAATAATCATGACGATATCCAGGCAATGATAATTATATAGGCATCACGTCCAAGATTAGTAGACCGACTCCTGCCTCCATCTATTACAAGTACTCCACACATCGACCGCTATCCAGCATGCATCTAGTGTATTAAGTTCATGAAAAAATTGAGTAATGCAATAAGAACGATGACATGATGTAGACAAGATCTGTCTATGTAGAGATAGACCCCATCGTTTTACCCTTAGTAGCAACGATACATACGTGTCGGTTCCCCTTCTGTCACTGGGATCAAGCACCGTAAGATCGAACACACTACAAAGCACCTTTTCCCATTGCAAGATAAATAGATCAAGTTGGCCAAACAAAACCCAAATATCGGAGAAGAAATACGAGGCTATAAGCAATCATGCATATAAGAGATCAAAGAAACTCAAAAAACTTTCATGGATATGAAAAGATAGATCTGATCATAAACTCAAAGTTCATCGGATCCTAACAAAGACATTGCAAAAAGAGTTACATCATATGGATCTCCGAGAGACCATTGTATTGAGAATTCAGCGAGAGAGAGAAAGCCATCTGCTAGTAACTACGGACCCGAAGGTCTGCAAAGAACTACTCACGCATCATCGGAGAGGCACCAATGGAAGTGGTGAACCCCTCCGTGATGGTGTCTAGATTGGATCTGGTCGTTCTGGACTCTGCGGCGGTTGGAATTGATTTTCGTCAACTCCCCTAGGGTTTCTGGAATATTTGGGTATTTATAGAGCAAAGAGGCGGTTCAGGGGGCACCCGAGGTTTGCACAACCCACCAGGGCGCGCTGATGTCTACTACGCAACTTTATTCTTGTAGACACGTGTTGGGCCTCCAAGCGCAGAGGTTTGTAGGACAGTAGCAATTTTCCCTCAAGTGGATGACCTAAGGTTTATCAATCCATGAGAGGTTTAGGATGAAGATGGTCTCTCTCAAACGACCCTGCAACTAAATACAAGAAATCTCTTGTGTCCCCAACACACCCAATACAATGTCAAATTGCATAGGTGAACTAGTTCGGCGAAGAGATGGTGATAAAAGTGTAATATTGATGGTAGAAATATATTTTTATAATCTGAATAAATAAAAACAACAAGGTAGAAAATAGTAAACGGGCACAAAAATGGTATTGCAATGCTTGAAAATGAGGCCTAGGGTCCGTACTATCGCTAGTGCAATCTCTCAACAATGCTAATATAATTGGATCAATAACCACCCCTCAACGTGCGATAAAGAGTCACTCCAAAGTTCCTATCTAGCGGAGAACATGAGAATAAATTGTTTGTAGGGTACGAAACCACCTCAAAGCTATTCTTTCCGTTCGATCTATTCAAGAGTTCGTACTAAAATAACACAAAGCTATTCTTTCCGTTCAATCTATCCTACAGTTTGTACAAAAAAACACCAAAGCAAATTCATATTCATAGTACTCAGTCCAACACAAAGAACTTCAAAGAGTGCCCCAATATTTCTACCGGAGAAACAAAGACAAGAACGTGCATCAACCCCTATGCATAGATTACCCCAATGTCACCTCGGTAGTCCGCGAGTTGAGTGTCAAAACATATATCAAGTGAATCAATACGATACCCCATTGTCACCACGAGTATTCAATTGCAAGACATATATCAAGTGTTCTCAAATCCATACAAGTATTCAATCCGATAACAACGAAATCTCAAAGGGAAAACTCAATTCATCACAACAAGATAGAGAGGAGAAAACACCATATGATCCGACTATATTAACAAAGCACGCGATACATCAAGATCATGGCATCTCAAGAACACGAGAGAGAGAGAGAGAGAGATTAAACACATAGCTACTGGTACAAACCCTCAGCCCCGAGGGTGGACTACTCCCTCCTCATCGTGGTGGCCGCCGGGATGATGAAGATGGCCCCCGGTGATGATTCCCCCCTCCGGCAGGATGCCGGAATGGGGTCCAGATTGGTTTTCGGTGGCTACAGAGGCTTGCAGCGGCGGAACTTCTGATCTAGGTTAACCCTTGATGGTTTCTCTATTTATAGGATTTTTTGGCGTTGGTTTCACGCTAAGATGGCCTCGAGGTGAGCACAACCCACCAGGGCAAGCCAGGCCCACCAGGAGTGCCCTGGTGGGTTGTGCCCTCCTCGTAGCTCTTCTGGCCCTCCCACGAAGCTTTGGGGGTCTCTTTTGTTCCAAAAAAATCGTCGAAAAGTTTCAGCTCATTTGGAGAACTTTCATTTCTGCACAAAAAACAACAACACGGTAGTTCTGCTGAAAATAGTGTCAGTCCGGGTTAGTTCCATGCAAATAATACCAAAACCATATAAAATTGTTGTAAACATGGCATGAATACTTCACAAATTATAGATACATTGGAGACGTATCAGCATCCCCAAGCTTAATTCCTACTCGTCCCCGAGTAGGTAAATGATAAAAGAAATAATTTATGAACTGTGAATGCTAGCAAACTGCATAAGTTTGCTCAATGATATATTTCAATCACTTTTCCTACCATCATAACAACAACTCTTTCTCATAAAACTTATCATGATAAAGTAGCAATTGAAGATGGAATTTTTTGTTGTGGAATGCTACCTATCATATTCATCATAAACTCTTCTTTTGTAGCATGGACATTTAGACTTTTATATGGTTCAAAGCAATATTCTAGTTTTGACACGAGGACTTTGATACTCAAGCATACCAACAAGAAACCATGTCTTTCAAAATGTCAACACAAAAATAAGTTATCCCTAGCCCATCATGCTCAATCATTGATCCATTCATGAAACACACTCTCATATTAGCTACACCCAATGCTCAAGTACGATCATAGTGCCTCCTAGTTGGTGCTTTATAAGAGAAGATGGAGACTCAAACTAAAAATAAAAATTGCATAAAGTAAATGAAAGGCCCTTCGCGGAGGGAAGTAGGGATTTGTAGAGGTGCCAGAGCTCAAAGCAAAAATTGAGAGATAAAAAACATTTTGAGAGGCGTACTTTTCCCACCAACGAAAACGACTTAGAGCTCCCAACACTTTCCATGCTAGATATATCATAGGCGATTCCCAAACAGAAAATAAAGTTTATTCCTTTTTCCACCATGCTTTCACTTTCCATGGCTAACCGTATCCACGGGTTCCCTCCACTTTCCAAGGAATTTATTATTTGACAACATAAAGTAAATTCATTTTTCATTTCGGGACTGGGCATCCCTAATACCTTTGCCTTACTCTCATGCAATGACAAGTGAATAAACACTCATCGTGAGAATAACACATCTAGCATGGAAAAATATTAGCCACCCCTCACCGCCTCGCGAGCGATATGAGCACACAAAAGAGAAATTTATTTTGAAAATTAGAGATGGCACATACAAATTTGCTTAGAACGGCAAAAGAATACCGCATATAGGTAGGTATGGTGGACTCATGTGGCAAAACTGATTTAAAGGATTTTGGATGCACAGGTAGTGATCATACTTAGTGCAAAATGAATGCTAGCAAAAGATTGAGAAGTGACCAACCAAGAAACGAATAATCTCATAAGCGAGGATTGAGCATAATTAACACCGAATGATGCACCACAAGTAGGATGTAATTTCATTGCACAAGTATTGACTTTCGTGCTTGCATAGGGAATCACAAACCTTAACACCAATATTCTTACTAACGCATAATTACTCATCAACATGACTCACATATCACATCATCATATCTCAAAACTATTACGAGGAATCAAGTTTATTTTGTCCAATGATCTTCATGAAAGTTTTTATTATATCCTTCTTGGATATCTATCACTTTGGAACTAATTTTCATGTGTTGCTTTTGATAAGCTCAAACAAATATAAGTGAAGATCATGAGCATAATATTTCTTTCTCTCAAATTAATTTAAGTGAAGCAAGAGATAATTTCTTCAAAAATACTAAAGCACACCGAAAAGATATAAGTGAAGCACTAGAGCAATTCCATAGAAAAGAGCTTCGTTGACGGGATGTGAGTGCCGCTTACCTAGCCTCTCATGCAACTATTTGAGGACTTTATTTTATTTAAAAACTTTTAGATCTAAGTATTTTATTAAAACAACAAGCAAAATGAAAATAAAATGACATTTCAAGGATAGCACAACTCATGTGAAGAAGCAAAAACTTAGGATTAACCGATACTAACCGATAATTGTTGATGAAGAAAGGTGGGATGCCTAACGGGGCATCCCCAAGCTTAGATGCTTGAGGCTTTTTAAATATTATCTTTGGATGCCTTGGGCATCCCCAAGCTTGAGCTTTTGTGTCTCCTTAATTCCTCTCATATCACGGTTTTCCTAAATCTCAAAAGCTTCATCCACACAAAACTCAACAAGAACTCGTGAGATAAGTTAGTATAAACCAATGCAAAAACTTTATCATTCTCTACTGTAGCAAATTACTAAATTATTATTCAACATTGCATACTAAATGTCTCTACATATTTAATACTCCTATCCTCAAATAGGATCATTAAACAAGCAAACATATGCCAACAATGCAAACATAACACCAATCTGCCAAAAAGTACAGTCTGTAAAGAATGCAAGAGTATCAATACTTATTCAATTCCAAAAGTTATGAAAGTTACCACCCTGTAGAAAATTTATTAGAGATTATTTTTAAAAAAGGTTCAACATTTTATCACATTCTGACTTTTCCAGGGAATTTTTGCAACATCGGTAAACTTTCTATTTTCAAATAGCAACATGTAGACTTGCAAAATAAGTATGGCAAAGGCTATACTTGACACTTTTATTGAAATAAAAGATGAAAAACATTATTCTAAATAACAGCAAGCAAATCCTAACAAAATAAATTGATGCTCCAAGCAAAACACATATCATGTGACGAATGAAAACATAGCTCCAAGTGAGGTTACCGATAATGTTGGAGACGAAAGAGGGGATGCCTTCCGGGGCATCCCCAAGCTTAGTTGCTTGGATATTCCTTGAATTTCACCTTGGGGTGCATTTGGCATCCCCAAGCTTAGGGTCTTGTCACTCCTTATTCTCCTCATATCGACATCTCACCCAAAACTTGAAAACTTCAATCACACAAAACTTAACGGAACTTCGTGAGAGAGGTTAGTATGATAAAGAGCAAACCATTTCACTTTGGTACTGTCAAATACAAGATTCATAATTGTTTCCACACAATTCCTACTGTATCATATCATTTCCACAATTTATATTGAGCAATATAATCCATAGAAACTAGAAAACAAGCAAACTATGCATTGAAAACAGAATCTGTCAAAAACAGAAGTCTGTATTAATCTGTACCAAAACCATACTTCAGCTACTCCAAAAATCATGAAAAAATTAGGAAAGCGTGAGCAATTTGTATATTAATCTTCTGCAATAAGAATAAACTCGAAATAGCTCTTTTGTTAAAAATAAGAATTATTTTCATGAGCGCAAAAGTTTCTGTTTTTCAGCAAGATCAAATCAACTATCACCCAACAAGATCCCAAAGGCTTTACTTGGCACTTTATTGAAACAAAAGCAATAAAACATGATTACTACAGTAGCATAATCATGTGAACACACAAAAAAACAGTAGGTAAAAGTGTTGGGTTGTCTCCCAACAAGCGCTTTTCTTTTATGCCTTTTAGCTAGGCATGATGATTTCAATGATGCTTAAATAAAAAAAAGAATTAAAACACAAAGAGAGCATCATGAACCACATAGCCAGCACATTTAAGCCTAACATACTTCCTATGCATAGGGATTTTGTGACCAAACAACTTATGAGAACAAGAATCAACTAGCATAGGAAGGCAAAACAAGCATAACTTCAAAACTTTCAACACATAGAGAGGAAACTTGATATTATTGCATTTCCTACAAGCATAAGTTCCTCCCTCATAATAATTTTCAGTAGCATCATGAAGAAATTCAACAATATAACCATCACATAAAGCATTCTTTTCATGATCCACAAGCATAGAAAATTTATTACTCTCCACACAAGCAAATTTATTCTCATTCATAGTGGTGGGAGCAAACTCAACAAAATAACTATAATGTGATTGAAAATTAAAATCATGATGACAAGTTTCATGGTTATAATTATTCAATATAGCATACATGTCATCACCATAATCATCATATATAGGAACTTTGTTGTCATAATCAATTGCAACCTCCTCCAAAATAGTGGATTCATCATTAAATAAAGTCACGACCTGTAACACCCCGAGAATCATGCTACAGTAACTCTCTGAGATTAAGCTAATCATGTTGCTAAACAGGGCTTGATCACAATTGCATCACATTTCTTTTCAAACTCCTAGTTCAAACTTCAATTAAAATCAAAGTGGAAAATAAAAGTTTTCAAAAATTTAAACAAAAATGTTCGGGGCCATGCCAGAAATTGCACTGATAATTATGGTGGAGAAAACACATTTTTATAAAATACCTAAATACTTTTAAATGAAATAAAACAGAAAAGAAAATAAATAAATAAAAAGAAAATACAACAGAAAACAGAACAGACAAAGAAAAAGAAAAAAAGGAGAAGGCCCCCCCCCACAGCACCCCTGGCCCAACTGGGCCGACCCCCGGCCCAGCCCACCTCTCCCGCTCGCCCCCTTCCCTGTTCCCCCGACCGGGGTCGGAACAGGGGCAGTCCCCGCCGCACCCCCTCGCCGGCGACGGGGAGGATAAGGACGCCAGCTCCCCCCCGCCTCCTCGGGCCTCTCTCCCACTCGCCCCCGCTCTCCTCTCGGCCCCTGCGCCTCTCTCTTCTCCCCCCCCAGATCCGCGCCACTCCTTCCTTCCCCACGCCCGACGCGGTCGCCGCCGTTCACCGTCGTTCACACGGCCACCGTACCCACCTCGCCGCCCCACGGTGTCTCCAAGGACCGCCGTCGCCCGCTGCTTCGTCTGGTGCAGCCCGTTGGAGACCGGAGCCCCTGCAACGACCACCCGAGCTCGTCTTCAACTTCGGACGCCGGCGACCCCCTTCTTCCCCGGCGCCGATCTGCTGCTCCTAAGCCTCTCACCGGCCTCCGTGTGCCGCGCGGTGAGCCTCTCCCCCTCCTCCCCTGTCCTTTCTCTCTCGCGCGCCCCCTAGCGGCTTCCCCACGCGCGCCCGAACGCCGCGCCGCGGAGCTCGTCGCCGGCGGGTCTCCGGTGACCATTTGGTCATGGGCGTAGGCCCGTTAGCTCGACCGCATCGTGCCGCACCCGCCTAGCTAGTTAGTTCGGCCGCTCGCGCGCTCTAACGCCGCACCCGCCCCAGCCCGAAGCACTTCGTCATCGGCGAGCTCGTAGCGCTCGCCCTCGCCCGTTCCAGCCGCTCCGGCCACCACCGTTGGACGCGCGGCGCCGAGCCGCGTTGAACGCGCCCAGCCACGACCCCGCAGACCCCCTGTGCGCGAAACCCGCGCCCCTCCCAAGCCACGCCGCCGCGTTTGGCTCGTCGGAGTTGCTCCGGCGCCGACCGCCGACGTGGCTGGCCTGGCCCCCCCAGTGCCACTGCCAGTGGGCCCCGTGGGTCCCGTTGACTGGGTCCACCCAGTCAACGTGCTGACTGGGCAGGCCCAGGCACTGACATGCGGGCCCCGCCGCAAAATTAAAAAAAAAGAGAAAAGAAAATGTTTTTATAATTAAAACTAATTAATTAATCTAATCACTCACTGACAGGTGGGCCCAGTAGTTAATCAACTAAAAATTAATTAGTTTAATCTTCTGTTAGCCCACTGTCTATGACAGGTGGGGCCCACCGGTCAGTTTGACCTGGTCAGCCGCTCTGTTGACCTGCTGACGTCAGCATTGCCTCATGCTGACGTCATAATTCATTTTTGCTTAATTAAATAATTCCAGAAATTCAAATAAACTTTGAAAATTCATATCTTTTAAACCGTAACTCGGATGAAAATGTTTTCTATGTGAAAGTTGCTCAGAACGACGAGACGAATCCGAATACGCAGTCCGTTCGTCCACCACACCTCCCTAACCTATCGAACTAGCAACTTTCCCCCTCCGGTCCGTCTGTCCGAAAACGCGAAACATCGGGAATACCTCCCGGATGTTCCCCCCCTTCACCGGTACCACCTACTGTCGCATTAGGACACACCTAGCACCGCTCATTTTCATGTCACGCATCGTCATGCTTATGTTTGCATTGTATTTACTGTTTCTTCCCCCTCTTCTCTCCGGTAGACTACGAGACCGACACTGCTGCTGCCCAGTTCGACTACGGAGTCGACGACCCCTCCTACTTGCCAGAGCAACCAGGCAAGCCCCCCCCTTGATCACCAGATATCGCCTATTCTTCTCTATACTGCTTGCATTAGAGTAGCGTAGCATGTTACTGCTTTCGTTATCCTATCCTGATGCATAGCCTATCCTTGCTACTACTGTTGTTACCTTTACCTGCAATCCTACATGCTTAGTATAGGATGCTAGATTTCCATCAGTGGCCCTACATTCTTGTCCGTCTGCTGTGCTATACTATCGGGCCGTGATCACCTGGGCGGTGATCACGGGTATATACTTATATACTATATACATGACACATGAGATGACTAAAGTCGGGTCGGCTCGTAGGAGTACCCGCGAGTGGATCTTTGTGGCGGAGCGACAGGGCAGGTTGAGACCGCCTAGGTGAGAGGTGGGCCTGGCCCTGGTCGGCGTTCGCGGTTACTTAACACGCTTAACGAGATCTTGGTATTTGATCTGAGTCTGGCCATTTGGTCTATACGCACTAACCATCTACGTGGGAGTAGTTATGGGTATCCCGACGTCGTGGTATCAGCCGAAGCTCTTTTGACGTCAGCAACTGAGTGGCGCGCGCCGCATTGGACCGTAAGCTCGCGCTTGTATTAAGGGGCTAGGTCTGCTTCCGGCCGCGTACGCAACGTGCAGGTGTGCATAGGGCGATGGGCCCAGACCCCTGCGCGCATAGGTTTAGACCGGCGTGCTGACCTCTCTGTTGAGCCTAGGTGGGGCTGCGACGTGTTGATCTTACGAGGCCGGGCATGACCCAGAAAAGTGTGTCCGGCCAAATGGGATCGAGCGTGTTGGGTTATGTGGTGCACCCCTGCAGGGAAGTTTATCTATTCGAATAGCCGTGTCCCTCGGTAAAAGGACGACCCGGAGTTGTACCTTGACCTTATGACAACTAGAACTGGATACTGAATAAAATACACCCTTCCAAGTGCCAGATACAACCCGGTGATCGCTCTCTAACAGGGCGACGAGGAGGGGATCGCCGGGTAGGATTATGCTATGCGATGCTACTTGGAGGACTTCAATCTACTCTCTTCTACATGCTGCAAGATGGAGATGACCAGAAGCGTAGTCTTCGACAGGACTAGCTATCCCCCTTTTATTCTGGCATTCTGCAGTTCAGTCCACTGATATGCCCCTTTACACATATACCCATGCATATGTAGTATAGCTCCTTGCTTGCGAGTACTTTGGATGAGTACTCACGGTTGCTTCTCTCCCTCTTTCCCCCTTTCCTATCTATCTGGTTGTCGCAACCAGATGTTGGAGTCCAGGAGCCAGACGCCACCGTCGACGACGACACCTACGACACTGGAGGTGCCTACTACTACGTGCAGGCCGCTGACGACGACCAGGAGTAGTTAGGAGGATCCCAGGCAGGAGGCCTGCGCCTCGTTCGATCTGTATCCCAGTTTGTGCTAGCCTTCTTAAGGCAAACTTGTTTAACTTATGTCTGTACTCAGATATTGTTGCTTCCGCTGACTCGTCTGTGATCGAGCACTTGTATTCGAGCCCTCGAGGCCCCTGGCTTGTATTATGATGCTTGTATGACTTATTTATGTTTTAGAGTTGTGTTGTGATATCTTCCCGTGAGTCCCTGATCTTGATCGTACACATTTGCGTGCATGATTAGTGTACGGTCAAATCGGGGGCGTCACAAGTTGGTATCAGAGCCGACTGCCTGTAGGAATCCCCCTTTCCACACTCCTTGGCCGAAGTCGAGTCTAGACATTACAAAACTTTTACTAACATGGCTGTGTGTCTTACGGGCCCACGTCGCCATTGGGTGGTACTAGGATCTTTTACTCCTCGACCTTTACTCTGGGACTCTGAACTCTCTTCTACTCGGGTTAAACGAATTTACTAACTTTAACACTAGGATCCCGTGACCGCATTCACCCCAAAGTTGGATAAGCCATAGTTGTTTCTTAGAATAGTATTTTGAACAATTCACACACTGTCATTTGACTCCTTTGAAACGTCTTTGCTTTCAGATGGAACCCACGAGGCAGGTCGTTCGCCACACGACGGCCATTGGTGCCTCGGGATCACCTGCGGTGCTAGCTGAGATGATGACCTATCTGGGTTATCGCTGGCACCCTGAGTACACCGTCTACGAGGAGTACCAGGACTTTAACCAGGAGCAGTACCGTGCCATCGTCCACCTCTACTCTCGGGAGTACGACTCCACTACTGTGCTGCACACCGCACATGGTGTTGGTGTGACCATCGATATGGCTGTCCACGATGCTGCCTATGCTGCTCTGACACGTCTTCGTGGAGAGTATCAGGAGTTGGACACCTCCCCTTTCAGGCACATTGCTATCGCATCTGATGTTGGTGCGGAGGGATACTATACTGCTGCCTACTCCACTGTCACCCGAGAGCCCTTCTACCATCAGCACCTGGTTCTGCATGCTGATGGGCTGGATCGAGCTAACCGAGCTCTTCGCCACGAGATGTACACCACCCGTCAGCACCTTTACCGTGCTCTGACGCTGCTGCACCCCTTTGTCCGATCTGGACAGGTACCGCGTACTGCGATCTACCCAGCCAGGACCGTGATGCCCCACGGTGTCGGTTGGCCAGAGGTGGGAGGCTACTCTCCCGCACTTGGTCCTCTTCTGCCACCTGAGCGTCGGGCTCTACACCTGAGTATCCGCGGCCCCCAGTCTGCTGACGTGGAGGGCTATCCGTTGCCTCACTACCAGCTGTCGGGCTACGATTACCTCCACAGTACCTCTTGGGACTGATGTAGGCTTGCTTGTAGTATTAGTTGCAGTCGCCGCGAGCCTGTGTGCCGCCTATGATGTTTTAGTCTATGTACTGAACTCTATGTACTGAACTCTATGCATGACCCCTTTTGTAAGTTATGCCGACTACTATGTAGTAGCTATCGTGCTCCTTTCGTTATGCATGTTTCATCATGAATGATTCTTGTCTTTGCAAATATTTCTCAGTGCTGAACTACCCCCTGTTATATATTAGCAGGATGGTTAGACCAGGTGGTC
Organism: Triticum aestivum; assembly: GCF_018294505.1. Classification (NCBI taxonomy): domain Eukaryota; kingdom Viridiplantae; phylum Streptophyta; class Magnoliopsida; order Poales; family Poaceae; genus Triticum; species Triticum aestivum. Next base: position 110,534,867 of record NC_057796.1, read on the forward strand.
GTGGTCGTGGTGGCGATGCCCCACCACCACCTGAGTACATGGCTGGTATGATCCAACAGTTTGAACTGAACCGCCAGTTCATGGAAAATATGATGGCTCAGTTTCCTCGCCCCAATATGAACCAGCAGCCAGCTCAAGTGACTCTTCAAGATTTCATACGCCTCAACCCAACCATCTACCGCAGCTCAACTCAGCCTCTGGATGCTGATGACTGGCTCCGTGACATCACCTATGAGATGGAGTCTGCTGATGTAGCCCCTGCCAGCTATGTCACCTTTGCTTCCTTCTTCTTGAAGGGACCCGCAGCTCAATGGTGGGACAGCCACAGGCGTACTCTGCCAGCTGGAACAATCATCACCTGGCCAGACTTCCAAGCTGCTTTCCGTGCCCGCTTCATTCCTCAAGGAGTCATGGACCGGAAGAAGCGTGAGTTCCGCAACCTCACCCAAGGCAACAAAACTGTCGAAGCTTATCAGCGGGAGTTTCTGGACTTGTCCCGCTATGCTGAAGAAGACATTGCAACTGATGCACGCAGACAGGAGAAGTTCCGTGATGGCCTTCAAGCTGACATCAAGCTCGCACTTCTAGTGCATGACTTTGCTGATTTCGCCACCTTGGTGAACAAGGCCATCAATGTCGAAACTGGTCTGCAGGAATACCAGAGCTCTCACAGGCGCAACCGTGACACGGGCTCATCTTCGGGCTCGCCCGCACAGAAGCGTAAGATATGGATCCCGAACAGCATGTACCGTCCAAATGCATCTGCCCCAAGGCAGACCTATGCTGCACCTCGTCTGCCTCCACCACCCTCTAGGCAGTCAAGACTTCCAGCTCCACCATCCCAAGCTCCTGTTCCCACTCCCAATAATGGTCTGTGCTACAAGTGTGGACAACCAGGTCACCGTGCCAGGGACTGCCATCAGAATCAGAATCAACTTGCCCTTCCAGCAACTGGCCGTGGTAACAACCAGCCCCGCAACAACAATGCTAAGTCTTATGGTCGTGCTCATGCCAACCACGTTGATCTCAACGAAGCTCAAGACCAGCCTGCTACTGTGATGGGTACACTCCTCGTAAATTCAGTACCAGCATCCGTTTTATTTGATACAGGTGCATCGCATTCATTCATGTCAGAAGATTTTGCATACAAGCACGACGTTAAATGTGAGGAGATGAACACCTCTGTATTGGTCAAAACCCCCGTGGGACAGTGTCAAACCTCCTTGGTTGGCATCGATGTCCCCGTGGAAATCGAAGGGCTGGAATTCTATGCCTCTCCCATTATCCTGAAGTCGTCTAACATCGACCTCATTTTGGGTATGGATTGGTTGAAAGCGCATACTGCTTCTATAGTTTGCGCCACTAAGACCGTCCATCTGCTACACCCTTCAGATGAAATAGTTGCTTACCAAGCTCATCTGGTGCAAAATGCCGAGGCAAGGCTCTATGCATTGAATGCATTGAATGCTGCACCACTCGAGGGCATTGAAAACATTCCCGTCGTGCGTGAATTCCTCGACGTCTTCCCTGAAGAACTTCCAGGGATTCCCCCTGCTAGAGCTGTCGAATTCATCATCGACTTGAAACCAGGCACCACTCCTATAGCCAAGCGACCCTACAAAATGCCGCCGCATGAACTCCTTGAGCTTAAGGAGGAAATCGACAAATCTCTTCGCAAAGGATTCATTCGCCCAAGTTGCTCTCCTTGGGGAGCACCTTCTCTCTTTGTCAAGAAGAAGGATGGGACAAACCGGTTAGTTCAAGACTACCGTCCTATAAACCAAGCTACCATTCAGAATAAATACCCTCTTCCTCGGATCAATGATCTGTATGATCAACTGGCGGGTTCGTCAGTGTTCTCTAAGCTCGACTTGAGGTTGGGCTACCACCAGATCCGTGTTCGCGAAGAGGATATCCCAAAGACCGCCTTCGTGACTCGCTATGGTTCATACGAGTACACCGTCATGTCTTTCGGTTTAACCAATGCTCCAGCCACCTTCTCTCGTCTGATGAACTATATATTCATGGATTACCTCGACAAGTTCGTCGTGGTTTATCTGGATGATATCCTGGTATTTTCCAAGAACGAAGAAGAACATGCTGAACATCTTCGACTTGTGCTGGAAAAGCTACGAGAGCATCAACTATATGCCAAGTTCTCCAAATGTGAATTCTGGCTACCGGAAGTAACCTATCTTGGGCATGTCATCTCTAAGGATGGTATTGCCGTCAACCCCGAGCGAGTTCAGGCTATTCTTGATTGGACTCCTCCCAAGAACGTTAAGCAAGTCAGAAGTTTTCTCGGTCTCGCCAGCTATTGCCGTCGATTCGTCGAGAACTTCTCTAAGATCGCCAGGCCTCTGACTAACCTGTTGCATAAGGGTGTCAAGTTCCAATGGACAGACAAATGTCAGGAAAGTTTCCAGGCACTCAAAGACAAGTTGACTTCTGCTCCAGTTCTAGCTCCACCTGATACTAAGAAGGACTTTGTCATTTACTGCGACGCTTCCCGTCAAGGATTAGGCTGTGTCCTAATGCAAGACCGCAAAGTGATTGCTTATGCCTCTCGGCAATTGCGCCCTCACGAAGAGAACTACCCAGTTCACGACCTCGAACTTGCTGCTGTCATTCATGCGCTGAAGCAGTGGCGACATTACCTTCTCGGTAATCGTTGCGAGATCTTCACTGACCACCAAAGTCTGAAGTATCTGTTTACTCAGCCAGATCTGAACCTCCGTCAACAGAGATGGATGGAGCTTGTTGCAGACTTTGACTTGGGTATTTCCTATACGCCAGGCAAGGCTAATGTAATGGCTGATGCCTTGAGCCGCAAGTCTTACTGCAACCACCTCCAGGTTCACAAAGTTCAGCCCTCGCTTGTTGAAGAATTCAGGAAGCTGAACCTCCATATTGTTCCTCCGGGTGCACTCGCTCCCCCTCCTAAGGAGTTTGGCAAGGTGAACCTCCACGTTGTTACCCAGGGTTCCCTCAATACCCTAGTTGCTAAACCAGATCTCGTGGATAGCATCAAAAGGCTACAGAAGTATGACTCTGAAGCCCACAAGATTAAGCGCTACCTCGCAGAAGGAAAGCCCTCATTCTTCACCATTGCTGAAGATGGCACCTTATACTTCAAGGGCCGCCTAGTGGTGCCATGTGCAGAGAAAAACCTGGATATGACACAGGAAGTTATGAAAGAAGCTCATGATACGCCTCTATGTATCCATCCTGGTAGTACAAAGATGTACCAAGACATCCGTCAGAGATTCTGGTGGTCTAATATGAAGCAAGCCATTGCTCGTTATGTTGCTGAGTGTGACGTTTGCCGTCGTATCAAAGCAGAACATCAAAGGCCTGCTGGAACTCTGCAACCTATCTCTATTCCTGAATGGAAATGGGACCATGTTGAGATGGACTTCGTCACTGGATTTCCCAAATCACAGAAAGGTAATGATGCTATTCTTGTCGTCATTGACCGGCTTTCCAAAGTTGCACATTTCCTGGCAGTCAAAGAAACGATCACTGCTAGCCAGTTGGCAACGCTCTATATGTCCAGGATTGTTTCACTCCACGGTATTCCATTGGTTATCAGCTCAGACCGTGGCAGCTTATTCACTTCAAGATTCTGGGCAAGTTTCCAAGAAGCTATGGGAACTCATCTGTCATTCAGTACTGCGTTTCATCCTCAATCGCAAGGGCAAGTTGAACGCGTCAACCAAGTTCTCGAAGACATGCTTCGAGCTTGCGTTATTTCCTTCGGCAAGAAATGGGAGGAATCTCTCCCGTATGCTGAGTTCTCTTATAATAATAGCTATCAAGCTAGTCTGAAGATGGCCCCCTTCGAAGTGTTATATGGACGAAAGTGCCGAACCCCTCTGAACTGGTCAGAAACTGGGGAACGTCCACTCTTCGGTCCGGATATTATCCAAGATGCCGAAGAACAAGTCCGCATTATTCGTGAGAATCTCAAGACTGCTCAGTCACGTCAGAAGAGTCAGTATGACCGTCATCATAAAGACATGGTCTATCAACCTGGCGAAAAGGCTTATCTTCGAGTCACACCTATGAAGGGTGCTCACCGCTTCGGGATCAAGGGCAAACTAGCTCCTCGCTATATTGGCCCATTCACTATTCTCGAAAGGCGTGGAAAAGTGGCATACCAACTGGAGCTACCGCCGAACCTTTCTCAGGTTCACGATGTGTTCCATGTGTCACAGCTCCGCCGTTGCTTCAAGGACCCAATCCGAGCTGTGGATCATGAAGTGCTCGAATTGCAGCAAGACCTCTCCTATAAGGAGCATCCGGTCCGCATTCTCGACCAAGCTGAACGCCGCACACGTCAGAAGGCGATCAAGTTTCTCAAAGTCCAGTGGTCGCACCATTCTGAAGATGAGGCCACTTGGGAACGAGAGGATCGTCTGCGCGAAGAATACCCCGCACTGTTTCCTTCTACCTCCTAAATCTCGGGACGAGATTTCTTGTAGTGGAGGAGATTTGTAACACCCCGAGAATCATGCTACAGTAACCCTCTGTGATTAAGCTAATCATGTTGCTAAACAGGGCTTGATCACATTTGAACACATTTCTTTTCAAACTCCTAATTCAAACTTCAATTAAATTTAAAGTGGAAAATAAAAGTTTTCAAAAATTTAAACAAAAATGTTCGGGGCATGCCAGAAATTGCACTGATAATTATGGTGGAGAAAACACATTTTTATAAAATACCTAAATACTTTTAAATGAAATAAAACAGAAAAGAAATAATAAATAAAAAGAAATACAACAGAAACAGAACAGACAAAGAAAAGAAAAAAAGGAGAAGCCCCCCCCCACAGCACCCCTGGCCCAACTGGGCCGACCCCCGGCCCAGCCCACCTCTCCGCTCGCCCCCTTCCCTGTTCCCCCGACCGGGGTCGGAACAGGGGCAGTCCCCGCCGCACCCCCTCGCCGGCGACGGGGAGGATAAGGACGCCAGCTCCCCCCGCCTCCTCGGGCCTCTCTCCCACTCGCCCCGCTCTCCTCTCGGCCCCTGCGCCTCTCTCTTCTCCCCCCCAGATCCGCGCCACTCCTTCCTTCCCCACGCCCGACGCGGTCGCCGCCGTTCACCGTCGTTCACACGGCCACCGTACCCACCTCGCCGCCCCACGGTGTCTCCAAGGACCGCCGTCGCCCGCTGCTTCGTCTAGTGCAGCCCGTTGGAGACGGAGCCCCTGCAACGACCTCCCTGAGCTCGCCTTCAACTTCGGACGCCGGCGACCCCCTTCTTCCCCGGCGCCGATCTGCTGCTCTAAGCCTCTCACGGCCTCCGTGTGCCGCGCGGTGAGCCTCTCCCCCCCTCCCCTGTCCTTTCTCTCTCGCGCGCCCCCTAGCGGCTTCCCCACGCGCGCCCGAACGCCGCGCCGCGGAGCTCGTCGCCGGCGGGTCTCCGTGACCATTTGGTCATGGGCGTAGGCCCGTTAGCTCGACCGCATCGTGCCGCACCCGCCTAGCTAGTTAGTTCGGCGCTCGCGCGCTCTAACGCCGCACCCGCCCCAGCCCGAAGCACTTCGCCGCCGGCGAGCTCGTAGCGCTCGCCCCCCGCCCGTTCCAGCCGCTCCGGCCACCACCGTTGGACGCGCGGCGCCGAGCCGCGTCGAACGCGCCCAGCCACGACCCCGCAGACCCCCCTGTGCGCGAAACCCGCGCCCCTCCCGAGCCGCGCCGCCGCGTTTGGCTCGTCGGAGTTGCTCCGGTGCCGGCCGCCGACGTGGCTGGCCTGGCCCCCCCAGTGCCACTGCCAGTGGGCCCGGTGGGCCCCGTTGACTGGGTCCACCTAGTCAACGTGCTGACTGGGCAGGCCCAGGCACTGACATGCGGGCCCCGCCGCAAAATTAAAAAAAAAGAGAAAAGAAAATGTTTTTATAATTAAAACTAATTAATTAATCTAATCACTCACTGACAGGTGGGCCCAGTAGTTAATCAACTAAAAATTAATTAGTTTAATCTTCTGTTAGCCCACTGTCTATGACAGGTGGGGCCCACTGGTCAGTTTGACCTGGTCAGCCGCTCTGTTGACCTGATGACGTCAGCATTGCCTCATGCTGACGTCATAATTCATTTTTGCTTAATTCAAATAATTCCAGAAATTCAAATAAACTTTGAAAATTCATATCTTTTAAACCGTAACTCGGATGAAAATGTTTTCTATATGAAAGTTGCTCAGAACGACGAGACGAATCCGAATACGCAGTCCGTTCGTCCACCACACCTCCCTAACCTATCGAACTAGCAACTTTCCCCCTCCGGTCCGTCTGTCCGAAAACGCGAAACATCGGGAATACCTCCCGGATGTTCCCCCCCTTCACCGGTACCACCTACTGTCGCGTTAGGACACACCTAGCACCGCTCATTGTCATGTCACGCATCGTCATGCTTATGTTTGCATTGTATTTACTGTTTCTTCCCCCCTCTTCTCTCCGGTAGACTACGAGACCGACACTGCTGCTGCCCAGTTCGACTACGGAGTCGACGACCCCTCCTACTTGCCAGAGCAACCAGGCAAGCCCCCCCCCTTGATCACCAGATATCGCCTATTCTTCTCTATACTGCTTGCATTAGAGTAGTGTAGCATGTTACTGCTTTTCGATATCCTATCCTGATGCATAGCCTATCCTTGCTACTACTGTTGATACCTTTACCTGCAATCCTACATGCTTAGTATAGGATGCTAGTTTTCCATCAGTGGCCCTACATTCTTGTCCGTCTGCTGTGCTATACTATCGGGCCGTGATCACCTGGGCGGTGATCACGGGTATATACTTATATACTATATACATGACACATGAGATGACTAAAGTCGGGTCGGCTCGTAGGAGTACCCGCGAGTGGATCTTTGTGGCGGAGCGACAGGGCAGGTTGAGACTGCCTAGGTGAGAGGTGGGCCTGGCCCTGGTCGGCGTTCGCGGTTACTTAACACGCTTAACGAGATCTTGGTATTTGATCTGAGTCTGGCCATTTGGTCTATACGCACTAACCATCTACGTGGGAGTAGTTATGGGTATCCCGACGTCGTGGTATCAGCCGAAGCTCTTTTGACGTCAGCAACTGAGTGGCGCGCGCCGCATTGGACCGTAAGCTCGCGCTTGTATTAAGGGGCTAGGTCTGCTTCCGGCCGCGTACGCAACGTGCAGGTGTGCATAGGGCGATGGGCCCAGACCCCTGCGCGCATAGGTTTAGACCGGCGTGCTGACCTCTCTGTTGAGCCTAGGTGGGGCTGCGACGTGTTGATCTTACGAGGCCGGGCATGACCCAGAAAAGTGTGTCCGGCCAAATGGGATCGAGCGTGTTGGGTTATGTGGTGCACCCCTGCAGGGAAGTTTATCTATTCGAATAGCCGTGTCCCTCGGTAAAAGGACGACCCGGAGTTGTACCTTGACCTTATGACAACTAGAACTGGATACTGAATAAAATACACCCTTCCAAGTGCCAGATACAACCCGGTGATCGCTCTCTAACAGGGCGACGAGGAGGGGATCGCCGGGTAGGATTATGCTATGCGATGCTACTTGGAGGACTTCAATCTACTCTCTTCTACATGCTGCAAGATGGAGATGACCAGAAGCGTAGTCTTCGACAGGACTAGCTATCCCCCTTTTATTCTGGCATTCTGCAGTTCAGTCCACTGATATGCCCCTTTACACATATACCCATGCATATGTAGTATAGCTCCTTGCTTGCGAGTACTTTGGATGAGTACTCACGGTTGCTTCTCTCCCTCTTTCCCCCTTTCCTATCTATCTGGTTGTCGCAACCAGATGTTGGAGTCCAGGAGCCAGACGCCACCGTCGACGACGACACCTACGACACTGGAGGTGCCTACTACTACGTGCAGGCCGCTGACGACGACCAGGAGTAGTTAGGAGGATCCCAGGCAGGAGGCCTGCGCCTCGTTCGATCTGTATCCCAGTTTGTGCTAGCCTTCTTAAGGCAAACTTGTTTAACTTATGTCTGTACTCAGATATTGTTGCTTCCGCTGACTCGTCTGTGATCGAGCACTTGTATTCGAGCCCTCGAGGCCCCTGGCTTGTATTATGATGCTTGTATGACTTATTTATGTTGTAGAGTTGTGTTGTGATATCTTCCCGTGAGTCCCTGACCTTGATCGTACACATTTGCGTGCATGATTAGTGTACGGTCAAATCGGGGGCGTCACACGACCTCTCCAAATCCACTTTCATCAATATAATCATCATAAATAGGAGGCATGCAATCATCATAATAAATTTTCTCGTCAAAACTTGGAGGACTAAAAATATCATATTCATCAAATATAGCATCCCCAAGCTTATGGCTTTGCATATCATTAGCATCATGGATATTCAAAGAATTCATAATAACAACATTGTAATCATGCTCATCATTCAAATATTTTGTGCCAAACATTTTATTGACTTCTTCTTCTAACAATTGAGCACAATTTTCCGAACCATCATTTTCAAGAAAGATATTATAAAGATGATCAATAATATGATGCAACCTTAATTCCATTTTTTATGTAGTTTTCTTTTATAAACCAAACTAGTGATTAAACAAGAAACTAAAAGATTCAATTGCAAGATCTAAAGACATATGTTCAAGAACTCACCTCCCCGGCAACGGCGCCAGAAAATAGCTTGATGTCTACTACGCAACTTTATTCTTCTAGACACGTGTTGGGCCTCCAAGCGCAGAGTTTTGTAGGACAGTAGCAATTTTCCCTCAAGTGGATGACCTAAGGTTTATCAATCCGTGAGAGGTGTAGGATGAAGATGGTGTCTCTCAAACGACCTTGCAACCAAATACAAGAAATCTATTGTGTCCCCAACACACCCAATACAATGGCAAATTGCATAGGTGCACTAGTTCAGCGAAGAGATGGTGATAAAAGTGTAATATTGATGGTAGAAATATATTTTTATAATATGAATAAATAAAAATGGCAAGGTAGAAAATAGTAAACGGGCACAAAAATGGTATGGCAATGCTTGAAAATGAGGCCTAGGGTCCGTACTTTCGCTAGTGCAATCTCTCAACCTTGCTAATATAATTGGATCATATAACCACCCCTCAACGTGCGATAAAGATTCACTCCAAAGTTCCTATCTAGCGGAGAACATAAGAATAAATTTTTAGTAGGGTACGGAACCACCTCAAAGCTATTCTTTCTGTTCGATCTATTCAAGAGTTCGTACTAAAATAACACAAAGCTATTCTTTCCGTTCAATCTACCCTAGAGTTCGTACAAAAATAACACCAAAGCAAATTCATATTCATAGTACTCAATCCAACACAAAGAACTTCAAAGAGTGCCCCAATATTTCTACTGGAGAAACAAAGACAAGAACCTGCATCAACCCCTATGCATAGATTACCCCAATGTCACCTCGGGAGTCCGCGAGTTGAGTGCCAAAACATATATCAAGTGAATCAATACGATACCCCATTGTCACCACAAGTATTCAATTGCAAGACATATATCAAGTGTTCTCAAATCCATAAAAGTATTCAATCCGATAACAACGAAATCTCAAAGGGAAAACTCAATTCATCACAACAAGATAGAGAGGGGAAAACACCATATGATCCTACTATATTAACAATGCCCACGATACATCAAGATCATGTCATCTCAAGAACACGAGAGAGAGAGAGAGAGAGAGAGAGAGATTAAACACATAGCTACTGGTACAAACCCTCAGCCCCGAGGGTGGACTACTCCCTCCTCATCACGGTGGCCGCCGGGATGATGAAGATGGCCACCGGTGATGATTCCCCCCTCCGGCAGGATGCCGAAACAGGGTCTAGATTGGTTTTCGATGGCTACAGAGGCCTGCTACGGCGGAACTTCAGATCTAGGTTATCCCTTGATCGTTTCTCTATTTATAGGATTTTTGGCATTGGTTTCACGCTAAGATGGGCCTCGAGGTAAGCACAACCCACCGGGGCAAGCCAGGCCCACCAGGCGCGCCCTGGTGGGTTGTACCCTCCTCGTGTCTCTTCTGGCCCACCCACGAAGCTTCGGGGGTCTCTTTTGTTCCAAAAAAAGTTGTCAAAAAGTTTCAGCTCATTTGGAGAACTTTCATTTTTGCACAAAAAACAACACCACGGTAGTTCTGCTGAAAACAGCGCCAGTCTGGGTTAGTTCCATGCAAATCATACCAAAACCATATAAAATTGTTGTAAACATGGCATGAATACTTCATAAATTATAGATACGTTGGAGACGTATCACGCGCCTGGGCCTCCTGGCGCTACCTGGTGGGTTGTGCTCTCCTCGGAGCACCCCCTAGGCGCAGCCTTGGCTCATTAGGTGTCTTCTGGTCCAAAAAAATTCTCCGTGAACGTTGGTGTACAAAAGTAGGGGCCTTTCTGTACCCCTTTACTTGTGCACGGGCAGTCATAGCCACACCCGCGGCCATGCTTGGCGGGGCAGAGGAAGGAAAGATACGAGACTGCCAAGGCAACACTCAAGCCAGAGGCATGAAGAGCGAAGGATCAAGATGGATTTCCCCCGGCAGGGCCCTTGCTGGGGCGACTTGCCCAACACCAACAAGACCGCCACCCTTGAGCCTGAGAGTCCTGATACCATCGAGAACATCAAGACCAAGGCTCAGGGGCGCCTGTGTGGTGGCATGCAGATCTTTGTGAAGACCAAAGGCCTGCGAATCTAGATGAGAACCACAAGACGAAGCCCCCCGGCAAGATCCCTTCCGAGGACGGCCGGAGACCCCCCGGCAAGATCCTTGCCGGGGACGACCGAAGACCCCCGACAAGACCCTTGTCGGGGACACCCGTGAGACCCCGACAAGACCCTTGCCGGGGGCGTCTGCGGGGCCACGGCTAGGCCCGCACCCACCAACGTTGCACTGCCCCGCGGTCGTTCTAACACATGTGTTCTCTGTAGATGCCGAGTAGCAGCGACAACACTCATGCTTCAGGCGATGTATTTTCATCTGATTCTGACAACCCTAGGTCCTCGGTAGATGGTGAGGGATCAAGTAATCTAGAACGGGATAGAGCTGCAGCAATTACCCTTCCGGTCAGGACACGAAGGAACGCTCCAAGGAAGCCCACACACTAGCCTAAAGGTGTATATGAAGTAACCAAGATTGATTTAAAGTCTTGGACTCCAACTAAACTAGATAAAGCACACACGAGGGTCAGGAGTGTGTGTGGATTTGTTGGCAGGGCAAGGCTCAACATTAATCTGTCGAGATTTCGGAAGGCTGACACAGAAACACGGCAAAGGATAGTCCAGGAGATCATGGATCACTTCAACGTTCCAGAGCAGTGGAGAATGCAGGTGGAACACGCTGCACTGAAGAAGGCTAGCGATGCTTGGAGAAACTGGAAGCACATGTTGTACAAGAAGTACTTGAGTGAAGGCAATGACCCAATCCTCGCATACCCCCAAATTGCAAAGGCAGACTGGGCAGAATTCAAAAGGGTCATGTCAACTACAGAATTTGCTATGAAGAGTGACAAGCAATCGGAACTTCAGAAGAGGAACTCACACCCCCACCATATGGGTGTGGCAGGATACTACGACATGAAACCGATATGGGACCAGGAGGACAAAGAAGCAGTAGCTACGGGTGGGAAACCGGCCTTTAGTGAAATCAGGGGCGAATGCGCTAGAGACTACTTGCGGGCACATGCAAGGAGGCGTGATGACAGAACTTATTACTTTGAAAACTCACATGACGAAAAACTGTATCGCGTGATGTTAAAGGCTTCCCAGATCCCTGGAAGGTTCTACAGGAACTCAGGGCCATGTGACATTCTGTCCGATGCTCTAGAAACAAGAGAGCCCCCTGGCCGTACAAGGGGTATTGGTGTTAATGTCCCGCACAAGAGGGCTTTCACACTCAGCAAAGAGGAGAGGATCAACATGAAAAATGTGAGGAGTGAAATGAAGCATAATGAATTGTATGAAAGGTTGAGGAAGGACATGTATCCAGCTGTTTGAAAGGATATTGAGGTGTCAATGATGATATAGAAGACTCTAACACCGATAGATAGCCAGCAAATGGGAGGGGAGGCGGGCTTGGAGGATGCTGGTTATTCTGCGACACTGAGACTGCAGCTGCTCATGATAATCCTATATCTGATCTATCTGGAATGAAAGACAGACAGAAGGGTGTGCTTACACATTATGAAGGTACATTAAAATGTGAAACAACCTGGGTTTGCCCACCCTTCTTGGAAGAGGGCCTCTTGTTGGACAATGTGCCATTGAAGCCGTCCTGTGTGAAGTGCTACGTGACTGAAGTAATGCCTGGATTCAATGAATTTTCCATGAAGAATGTCCTAGGAGACTTTGATGAGCAAAGGACCTTGGGAGAAACAATGTTACATCACATCCAATGGCCACGAAAGGAAATAGAGTTCATGGATGAGATCCCTGAAGCCCCGCGAAGAGCAACCAATGTCGCCCCTCAACCAGTGATGCTCTCCTTCCCACAGCAGCTATTGCGTGCTTTCCCCAAAGAACCTAATACTCGTAATCTAACAGCTGATGCATCAACCTATGACCAGCTGGCCTGACATTGTGCCATACAGGCCATGTCATTGTCCGCCCCAGAGCAGCTAGTGGCAGGGCCTACAACTGCTAAAGACACACCACCAGTTCAGATGCCGGCCGTTGAAGCAGCGGGGGGAGACCCAGCTGCAGCACATGCTTAGCAGACCAACCTGGTGGAACGGACTGCTAAGCAGTCTGATGCTTCAGAACCGCTTGCTAAGCAGTCAGTAGGTCTAGAACTGACTGCTCATCAGTCCATCGGTCCGCAGCCACGTGATCAGCATACCAATGCGTCAGCACTTCCTGCTCAGCAAACCAACGCGTTGGCATGGCCTCCTCAGCACACCGACAAGTTGGCACCACCTACGCAGAAACCCGACATAGCTTCAATGCATGGTCAACAGTCCAATGCCTCTGCTCCTACAACCCAGCAGTCCGTCACAGCAGCACTGTCAGCTCAGCCGTCCGGCATAGCTAAACCATCTACTAAGCAGTTCGTTGAAGCTTCACCGTCTGCTCGGCATTCTGCCTTTCAGCCAACCTGACCTTGTACCAGAAGTGCTTCAAGTACCAAGAAGGAAGCGGGCAAAAAGGTTGCACCCATGAGGAAGCGTGCCCCGAGAGCAAAGAGGAAAGGGAACGATTGCCTCTTACTTAAAGAACTCATTGCCCCGAACCAAATTAACAGCAAGTTGTTTGAATCGTGAAGTAATATTATTTCTGACGGCATGGATGATGAAGAAATAGCTTTGTTGCTTGCTAAAAATAAAGCAGACATACTTGAAGCACGTAATTACGTCCATGGCCAGCCATTTCTTGTTGGCAAATACTTTGATGAGTGCAGCTCCAGTTGCCGCGAGTTACATAAATATTGCATGGATCAAATGTTAGTAGGTCATCATGTTCTGCTAGTCCACTACAACAGAGATCATTTCCGACACGATGTTGGTTCCATTAGTGTGAGTTTCGAGGACTTACATCTCTTCTTCAACTTCAACGAGCTTGATGCCACTCTTGTTAGATGCCTTATTTTGTAAGTACTTAGCAAACTCTTATCAACTTCTCCATACAAGGTTATAAATGATAAACAGCTAACTGCATTTTATTCCTCTCAGGGGATTGAACGCGAAGAGAAGAAAATGGGAGAGTGTGTATTTCATAGATCTTGCATTAGCAAATGGCACAACATTAGATGGTAAGGATCAACGGGAGTGGGCCATTAACACGGTCGTCCGTATCTTTGACAAGACATCCCATACAGAATCATTTCTCTGGCCATATCATGAACGATAAGTCAAGTAAACAACCATGCATACACTGATTGTCTTTCAGATTTCGACATAATTCGTAAGATCATGGATTTCTCAATATGTAGCAATCACTACATATTGGTATTCATTGTTCCAAACAAGAACACAGTTTACTACATGGATTCTCTAAGAGAGTCAACAAACGCTCAGGATCTGACGCATCTTCAGCAATTCATGGATAGGTATTGAATTCTATGATGTTGAAATTAATTTGCATTCATATCTGGTTCAATAATTGATGTTTTCAAAATTCATCTTCATTTGTAGTGTGCTCGCATTGTGGAAAGCTAAACCAGGGAACCTGTTCAAGAGGTAACTACCTCTGCAGCACGAGATCGTTTCTCCGGTAACACACTGAAATCTGTTATTTTCGGAAAATGTATCCAATAGTCTGCAAATACCTTTTCTTACACTAGTAAAATGTTCAGGCTTCTAAATAAACCTCTTTCTATTTTAGTCCAAAGAAAAAATACATCTAACACCGATTAGGTTTTTCCTACTAGGAGAAATACATGACTAATTTTGTACAAAAAATTTCAGTGTCCTCAGCAACAAGCAGGGACCAACCTTTGTGGAAACTATGTTTGCAGACACATGATCTCCATCTGCAAATCTGCTGATAGTTGTGAAGATGCTCACGAATTAGTACTAGTAAGTCTATCTTAATTAATATCTTCTACTCCACTCATATGGCACATTCTGATCTTAAAAATACTGCAGCTCATCTTAGAACCGAGGACCCCTGAACCGCTCCCCACTGGTGAATTGCTGATGGTTCAGAGATTTATCAGCTACTTCTTCTTGAATCACTACATCAATCCCACTGGTGATAATGAAGATTTCAGCATGCGTTCTCCTGAAACATTGAGTAAGAGTTAGCATATACGCATGGTCCATTGTTTTCCATCTGATGAGGTCTTCGTATTTCGTACACTATGATTAACTATGTAGTATATATGTCGACAAATCATTGGAATTTAGCTACCATTTGTTCAATTGCAATTTTTGCGAAATCTGATGAATGTTCTTCCAGTGGACACTATTTGTTCAATTGAATATTGTGACGAATTTGCTTTTTGCATGCCGATTCAGATGGGATATTTTTGTTTTAACCTGGCAATTGCTCCGCACACGGTTCAACTAAATGAGTGTGTGCGATCCACATTGGAACGCATACGTCAGTTGTAGTGGAACAGTCGGTGATACACAGCAGATCGCAGATGATTTGTAGCACTACTACGTGTGCGTAGGGGCTCCATAACCGTTTGTGATATCACATTATCGCACACGAGAGCTCGGAGTAAACCGTGCCCAATGTAAAATACAATCCCAGTGATAAATTTTTCAGGAAACGTGTGGGATCCCAAACGAAAAGCACACGTCACTCTTACCGCAACCTTCGGTGATACACAACAAATCACAAACTGTATGTGGCACTTCTATGTGTGCGAAGGGGCTCCTGAACCATTTGTGATAGAACATTATCGCACACGGTAATTGTTGGGAAACGTGTGCGATGGAGTCTTGCATGGCAGACAAGTTCCGTAGAAAACTCATGTGCGAAGGGGCACATATCGCACACAGTTAATATGTTGGCCCGTGTGCCTTACATACTGTTTCCCAAATGGTTCATTACGACACACTGTTTGGTTTCACTGCATCATTAGAAACGTTTAATCACCGATCCCACACGTGCGAACAAATTTAGTGTGTGCTGCATTGCATACGATGACATTTGGCAAGGCCTCTGCATTATGGCTCCCTATCCCTGACAGTTTTTGGGTCGTGTGGGAAGGACCCCCCCTATCGCAGTTAGTCACTTGGCGACGGTTCAAAATGCCATCGCGGAAAGGGGTTAAAAACCGTGTGTATAGCACCTGCTGTACCAGTGAAAAGTGGAAAGAAATACTTCATGACGTTGATAGACGATTCCACTAGATATTGTTATGTATATATATTAAATACTAAATATGAGGCCCTACAATACTTTAAAATGTATAAGGCATAAGTTGAGAATCAACTTGAAAAGAAAACTAAATGGGTCCGATCAGGTCATGGTGGAGAGTACTTCTCGAATGAGTTTGATTCTTTTTGTACGAAACACGGTAATATTCACGAGAGGACACCTCCCTATTAACCCCGGTCAAATGCGGTGCTGAACGAAAAAACCGTACTCTAACAGATTTTGGTTAACGCCATGTTAGATACATCAGGTTTATCCAACACATGGTGGAGGGGGGCTATATTGACGGCATATCATGTCCTGAATAAATTTCCGACAAAAGATAATGAGATCACTCCCTATGACCAATGGGAAAATAGAAGAACAACACTCTCGTACTTACGCACTTGGGGCTGTTTGGCAAAAGTCAATGTGCCAATCTGATACGTCTCCAACGTATCTATAATTTTTTATTGTTCCATGCCATTATATTATCCATCTTGGATGTTTTATATGCATTATTATGCTATTTTATATGATTTTTGGAACTAACCTATTAACCTAGAGCCCAGTGTCAGTTTCTGTTTTTTTGTTGTTTTTGAGTTTTACAGAAAAGGAATATCAAACGGAGTCCAAATGACCTGAAAATTTATGGTGGTTTTTAATGGACCAGAAGAAGCCCCTGAAGCAAAAGAGTTGGGCCAGAAGAGTCCCGAGCCAACGACAAGGGTGGAGGGCGCGCCCCCTGCCTTGTCGCTGACTCGTGGACCCCCTTGACGTGAAACCGACACCAAAAATTCCTATAAATCCAGAAACCCCCAGAAAGAAACCTAGATCGGGAGTTCTGCCGCCGCAAGCCTCTGTAGCCACGAAAAACCAATCGGGAGCCCATTCCGGCACCCTGCCGGATGGGAAAACCATCACCTGTGGCCATCTTCATCATCCCGGCGGTCTCCATGACGAGGAGGGAGTAGTTCACCCTAGGAGCTGAGGGTATGTACCAGTAGCTATGTGTTTGATCTCTCTCTCTCGCATGTTCTTTATATGGCACAATATTGATATACCGCGAGCTTTGTTATTATATTTGGATCATATGGTGTTTCTCCCCCTCTACCTTCTTGTGATGAATTGAGTTTTACCTTTGAAGTTTCACTATTATCGGATTGAATACTATTATGGATTTGAGAACACTTGATGTATGTCTTGCGTGGGATGCCCGTGGTGACAATGGGGTGTTCTATTGATTCACTTGATGTATATTTTGGCACTCAACTCGCGGATTCCCGAGGTGACATTGGGGTAATCTATGCATAGGGGTTGATGCACATTTTCGTCCTTGTTTCTCCGGTAGAAATCTTGGGGCACTCTTTGAGGTTCTTTGTGTTGGATTGAATATTAGGAATCTGAAGTTGTTTGATGCTTATCGTATAATTGACCCACGGATACTTGTGGTGACATTGGAGTATCTAGGTGACATTAGGGTTGATTGATGTGTGTCATATGGTGTTATTTTACTATGAACTCTAGGGTTGTTTGTGACACTTATAGGAATAGCTCAATGATTGATCGAAAAGAATAACTTTGAGGTGGTTTCGTACCCTACAAGCAATTTCACCTTATGTTCTCTGCGATAGGAACATTGGAGTGACTTTTGTCGCACGTTGAGGGATATCCATATGACCTAATTATGTTATCATTGTTGAGAGAACTTGCAGTAGTGAAAGTATGAACCCTAGGCCTTGTTTTCAAGCATTGCAATACAGTTTTCGCTCAATTTTATCATTAGTTACCTTGTTGTTTTTATATTTTCCAATTATAAAAACCTATATCTACTATCCATATTACGCTTGTATCACCATCTCTTCGCCAAACTAGTGCACCTATACAATTTACCTTGCATTGGGTGTGTTGGGGACACAAGAGACTCTTTGTTATTTGGTTGCAGGGTTGTTTGAGAGAGACCATATTCATCCTACGCCTCCCACGGATAGATAAACCTTAGGTCATCCACTTGAGGGAAAATTGCTATTGTCCTACAAAAGTCTGCGCTTGCAGGCCCAACACGAGTCTACAAGAAGAAGGTTGCGTAGTAGACATCAAGCTCTTTTCTGGCGCTGTTGCTGGGGAGGTTAGTGCTTGAAGGTATATCTTTAGATCTTGCAATTGAATCTTTTAGTTTCCTGTTTTATCACTAGTTTAGTCTATAAAAGAAAACTACAAAAAATGGAATTGAGGTTGCCTCATATGCTTCATCTTTTTAATGTCATTCGTGAAAATGATGGATCAAAAAATTGTGCCAAAGTGTTAGAAGAAGAAGTTTATAAAATGTCTGGCACTAAATCTTTGAATGATAGCATGATTGCAATATTATTAGTATGAATTCTTTGAATATCCATGATTCTAATGATATTCAAAGCTACAAGCTTGAGGATGCTATGTTTGATGAAGATCATATTTTCTGTTCCCCAAGTTTTGATGAGCAAATTTATTATGATGATAGCATGCCTCCTATTTATGATGATTATATTTATGAAATTGGATTTGGAGAGGTCATGACTTTATGTAGTGATGAATCCACTATTTTGGAAGAGGTTCCAATTGATTATGAGAATAGAGTTGCCATCTATGATGATAATTGTGATGACATGTATGCCACAAAGAATAATGATAACCATGATACTTGTCATCATGATTTTAATTTTCAATTGGATTATGCCTCACATGATAGTTATTTTGTTAAATTTGCTCCCACTATTCCGAATGAGAAGAATTTTGCTTATGTGGAGAGTAGTAAATTTTCTATGCTTGTGGATCATGAAACGAATGCTTTGTGTGATGGTTATATTTTTTAATTCATTCATGATGCTACTGAAAATTATTCTGAGAAAGCAAAATATGCTTCTACATATTGCAATAATATCAAGTTTCCTCTCTATGTGTTGAATATCTTGAAGTTATGCTTGTTTTGTCTTCCTATGCTAGTTGATTCTTCTTCCCATAAATTGTTTGCTCACAAATTCCCTATGCATAGGAAGTGGGTTAGACCAAAATGTGCTAGTCATATTCTTCATGATGCTCCCATTATGTTTCAGTTCTTACCTTTATGTGAGCATCATTCAAATCTTCATGCCTAGTTGAAAAGGCATTAAAGAAAAGCGCTTGTTGGGAGACAACCCAACACTTATAACTACTGTTTTTGCGAGTTCACATCATTAGGCTATTTTATTAATCATGTTTTATAGCTTTTGTTTCAATAAAGTGCCATGTAAGACTTTGGGATGATCTATGGTGATAGTTGATTTGATCTTGCTGAAAAACAGAAACTTTTGCGTCCAGTTGCAGAATTTCGAAAATTCACTAGAAAGTGATAAAATTCTTATTTTTTTACACAAGATTGATATACAAATTTCCTCTGTTGTCCTAATTTTTCAGAATTTTTGGAGTTACAGAAGTACGTAAAGTTTCCAGATTACTACAGACTAATTGTTTTTGACATATTCTGTTTTCTATGTGTTGTTTGCTTATTTTGATGAATCCATGAGTAGTATCGGAGGCTATGAACCATGGAGAAGTTGGAATACAGTAGATATAACACCAATATAAATTTAGAATGAGTTCACAACAGTACCTAAGTGGTGATTTGCTTTATTCTCCTAACGGAGCTTACGAGTTTTCTGTTGAGTTTTGTGTTGTGAAGTTTTCAAGTTTTGGGTGAAGTTTCGATGGACTACGGAATAAGGAGTGGCAAGAGCCTAGGCTTGGTGATGCCCAAGGCACCCCAAGGTAATATTCAAGGACAATCAAGAGCCTAAGCTTGGTGATGCCCCGGAAGGCATCCCCTCTTTCGTCTTCGTCATCGGTAACCTTACTTGGAGCTATATTTTTATTCACCACATGATATGTGTTTTTCTTGGAGCGTCATTTTATTTTATTAGGATTTGCTTGCTGTCTAAATAATATCCCAAGATGTAAAATTCTTAAATGTTAGAGAGTCTTCACATAGTTACATAATTATTCGACTACTCATTGATCTTCACTTATATCTTCTGGAGTAGTTTGTCATTTTCTCTAGTGCTTCACTTATATCTTTTTAGAGCACGGTGGTAGTTTTATTTTGAAGAAATTATTGAACTCTCATGCTTCAGTTATATTATTTTGGGAGTCTCTCTAAACAGCATGGTAATTTGCTTAGGTTATGAATTTAGTCCTAATATGATGGGCATCCAAGAGGGATATAATAAAAACTTTCATATTAAGTGCATTGAATACTATGAGAAGTTTGATTTCTTATGATTGTTTTGAGATATAAAGATGGTGATATTAGAGTCATGCTAGTGAGAAATTGTGGATTGTAGAAATACTTGTGTTAAAGTTTGTGATTCCCGCAGCATGCACGTATGGTGAACTGTTATGTAACGAAGTTGGAGCATAATTTATTTATTTATTGTCTTCCTTATGAGTGGCGGTCGGGGACGAGCGATGGTCTTTTCCTACCAATCTATCCCCCTAGGAGCATGCGCGTAGTACTTTGTAATGACTAATAGATTTTTGCAATAAGTATGTGCGTTCTTTATGACTAATGTTGAGTCCATGGATTATACGCACTCTCACCCTTTCACCATTGCTAGCCTCTCTAGTACCGTGCAACTTTCGCCGGTACCATACACCCACCAGATACCCTTCGTGAAAACAGCCACCATACCTACCTATTATGGCATTTCCACAGCCATTCCGAGATATATTGCCATGCAACTTTCCACCGTTCCGTTTATTATGACACATCCATCATTGTCATATTGCTTTGCATGATCATGTAGATGACATAGTATTTGTGGCAAAGCCACCTTTCATATTTTTTTATACATGTCACTCTTGAGTCATTGCACATCCCGATACACCGCCGGAGGCATTAATATATAGTCATATTTTTGTTCTAAGTATCGAGTTGTAATTCTTGGGTTGTAAGTAAATAAAAGTGTGATGATCTTCATTATTAGAGCATTTCCCCATGTGAGGAAAAAAATTAAAAGAGACCAAAGAAGCCAACAAAAAAAGGGAGGCCAAAGAAAAAATATGAGAGAAAAGAGAGAAGGGGCAATGTTACTATCCTTTTTCCACACTTGTGCTTCAAAGTAGCACCATGATCTTCATGATAGAGAGTCTCCTATGTTATCACTTTCATATACTAGTGGGAATTTTTCATTATGGAACTTGGCTTGTATATCCCAACGATGGGCTTCCTCAGATTGCCCTAGGTCTTCGTGAGCAAGCAAGTTGGATGCACACCCACTTAGTTTCTTTTTGAGCTTTCATAAACTTATATCCGTTCAATGGCAATCCTTACTCACTCACATTGATATATATTGATGGGCATCTCCATAGATTGTTGATACGCCTAGTTGATGTGAGACTATATCCTTCTTTTTTTCTTCTCCACAACCACCATATTCTATTCCACCTATAGTGTTATGTCCATGGCTCACGCTCATGTATTGCGTGAAAGTTGAAAAGGTTTGAGAACATCAAAAGTATGAAACAATTGCTTGGCTTGTCATCGGGGTTGTGCATGATTTGAATATTTTGTGTGATGAAGATGGAGCATAGCCAGACTATATGATTTTTTAGGGATAACTTTCTTTGGCCATGTTATTTTGAGAAGTCATGATTGCCTTATTAGTATGCTTGAAGTATTATTGTTTTTATGTCAATATTAAACTTTTGTTTTGAATCTTATGGATCTGAATATTCTTGCCACAAAAGAGAAAATTACATTGATAAATATGTTAGGTAGCATTCCACATAAAAATTCTGTTTTTATCATTTACCTACTCGAGGACGAGCAGGAATTAAGCTTGGGGATGCTTGATACATCTCCAACGTATCTATAATTTTTTATTGTTCCATGCGATTATATTATCCATCTTGGATGTTTTATATGCATTATTATGCTATTTTATAAGATTTTTGGGACTAACCTATTAACCTAAAGCCCAGTGCCAGTTTCTGTTTTTTTCCTTGTTTTTGAGTTTTACAGAAAAGGAATATCAAACGGAGTCCAAATGACCTGAAAATTTACGGTGATTTTTTTGATGGACCAGAAGAAGCCCTCGAAGCAAAAGAGTTGGGCTAGAAGAGTCCCGAGTCAATGACAAGGGTGGAGGGCGCGCCCCCTGCCTTGTCGCTGAGTCGTGGACCCCTTGACGTGAAACCGACGTAAGAAAATCCTATAAATCCAGAAACCCCCAGAAAGAAACCTAGATCGGGAGTTCCACCGCCGCAAGCCTTTGTAGCCACGAAAAACTAATCGGGATCCCGTTCCGGCACCCTGCCGGAGGGGGAAACCATCACCGGTGGCCATCTTCATCATCCCGGCGGTCTCCATGACGAGGAGGGAGTAGTTCACCCTCGGGGCTGTGGGTATGTAACAGTAGCTATGTGTTTGATCTCTTTATCTCGTGTTCTTGATATGCCACAATCTTGAAATACCGCGAGCTCTGTTATTATAGTTGGATCATATGGTGTTTCTCCCCCCTCTACCTTCTTGTGATGAACCGAGTTTTACCTTCGAGATTTCACTATTGTCGGATTGAATACTATTATGGATTTGAGAACACTTGATGTATGTCTTGCGTGGGATACCCGTGGTGGCAATGGGGTGTTCTATTGATTCACTTGATGTATGTTTTGGCACTCAACTCGTGGATTCCCGAGGTGACATTGGGGTAATCTATGCATAGGGGTTGATGCACGTTTGTGTCCTTATTTCTTCGGTAGAAATCTTGGGGCACTCTTTGAGGTTCTTTGTGTTGGATTGAATATTATGAATCTGAAGTTGTTTGATGCTTATCGTATAGTTGACCCACTAATACTTGTGGTGACAATAGGATTGATTGATGTGTGTCATATGCTGTTATTTTACTATGAACTCTAGGGCTGTTTGTGACACTTAATAGGAATAGCTCAATGGGTTGATCGGAAAGAATAACTTTGAGTTGGTTTTGAACCCTACAAGCAATTTCATCTTATGTTCTCCGCGGTAGGAACTTTGGAGTGACTTTTGTCGCATGTTGAGGGATTGACATATGATATAATTATGTTATCATTGTTGAGAGAATTTGCACTAGTGAAAGTATGAACCCTAGGCCTTATTTTCAAGCATTGCAATACCGTTTTCGCTCATTTTTATCATTAGTTACGTTGCTGTTTTTATATTTTCAGATTACAAAAACCTATATCTATTATCCATATTACGCTTGTATCACCATCTCTTCGCCGAACTAGTGCACCTATACAATTTACCTTGTATTGGGTGTGTTGGGACACAAGAGACTCTTTGTTATTTGGTTGCAGGGTTGTTTGAGAGAGACCATCTTCATCCTACGCCTCCCACGGATTGATAAACCTTAGGTCATCCACTTGAGGGAAAATTGCTAATTGTAACATCCCAAATTTTCAATTTGGATGTTATACATAGGTCACAATATGCATATCATATTTTTATTTGCATTTTGGTTTTGATCCTAGAAATCTTAAGCAACACAAGGACCAACGGAGAGAGTTGGGGATTTCATTATTTTCATATTTGAATTTTCTCAGATTTGAAAATATGATCATTTTGGTTTTAATATTTTTCTCTCCGAGTAATTCAAATATTAAAATAAAAAGAGAGAAGATAATATGACTTCTTCAAGAAGAGAGAAATACTGGAGGAAAATTCTTAAAATCAAATATATATTTTATTTGGATTTTATTCGAGATTTTATTTGAATCAGAAAAATATGCATTTTTCAAAATTTCATTTTTAGGCCAAAAAATGTTCACTTTGTTCTAAATATTTTATTTAGACGGTGAAAATTGTTTTTGGTATTTTTAGAATTTTTTTATATTTTATTAGGATTTCTGTTTTTCGGCGGAATTTATTTAAAAAAAAGTCGCGCGCCGAACTGGGTCGGCCTAGCTGGGAGCCAGGCCTCGGCCCAGCGCCGCACCGCCTCGCGCCGGACTCCGGCGAGGAGTCCGGATCGCCGCCGCCTAGCGCCCCCTCGCCCAAGTCGGACCCCCCAGGGCCCCTTTATATACGGCCGACCCCGGCCCCTCCTCTCCAAGTCGCAGCCGCTGCTGCCTCCACCAAGCCGCGCCGCCGCCGCCGTCCCGCATCCCGTGCCGCGCCGCAGCAGGCCGCACCCCGTGCCGCGCCGCCGGACCCCGTAGCCCTGACGTAGCCGCCGCCGTTGACCGCCGCCCGTTGACCGGTATGGAAACCGCCCGGTTCGCCGGTTTGTTCGGTTTTTTTCCGGTTTAGATCTAGATCGGTTTTATTTTTAGGGTTAGGGTTTTCTCGTTTTTTTATCGGCTATTTAGCGAACGTTCGCCCGAACGCCTCTGTTCGCGAACGCGTTCGTCCATTCGTATCTGCTAACGAACATTCGTTCGTTAGTCTTTTCTTTTTATTTTATTTTCGGTCAGGGACCTATCCACGATTATTTTTATCACAGATTAGCCCCTGATCTTCAAACCCTCGCAACTTTTCAACCGTTTGTCCAAATCCAGTGAAACCAACGCCAAAATCTTCGTCTCGAACCCCTCTTTCCAGTTAATCAACTTGAACATGATTTTGACAATTTAAAATTTGGTTTCAAGCAGATTTGAATTCGAACTTCTTTTGATCGTAGTTTGAGTTTCGTAGCTCCGATTTTATTGATTCTTTTTGCAAATCGAAGCACTTCAGTTGAACTTTCAGTTTGGACTTTTTCATCTGAGTTTTACCCTTGCATCTATGCTTGAGTGCTTATGTGTGCTATTGTTTGTTTGCGATAGGATTTCCGCAGTGCGAAGCGTGCTACTACGAGTCTCTAGGGTTTGCAGATCGTCAGCAAGGCAAGTAACACTTTGATCATACCCTTTATTACCTAGTTTTTATGCATTAGTTGAATCCTCAAACATTGCATGAGTAGGATCTGATTAACATGTGGGTTTTGGGAAGTGGTTGATGAGGTAGAACCTATTGCCCTTTATATCAAAACCCTGGGAGTTACTTCTATGTTATGTTTATACTGCTATGCTATGCTCGTAGACGGGGATTGGTTGAGTGTATCTATGACAGATGTGAGAGTTGTTAATTAATGGTTAACTTAAGGTGGCTACTTTAATACACATCTGGTTGGATTGGTTGAGGCACCCTGGAGCCCCAGTGGTTGTCTGGGCACCTGGAACAATCCAGCGCTGTCCTGGGATATCCCGGAGTACCCGTGTGATCATCCTATGGTTCGCCACCGAGGCTCAAAGGGATCATAAGATTATAGATGCTAGAAACTTTCGTGTGCAGCCACAAGCCATTATGGGCTCTGGCATAGTTGAGTAAGTTGTGGGAAACCTTTCCATGATGGGCTAGCAGATGTAGGGGGTTGTAGGTCTACCGGCCTATCTATCGGTTAAGGGGACCTCTTCCGAAAGACTGTGTCTCGGTCATCCGTTTCTCAAACATCATGCAGTGCGAGAAATACAACGGAGGAGATCGAGTCTTGTGGGGAAAAGTGCGCAAACCTCTGTAGAGTGTACAAACTAATCATGGTTAGCCGTGTCCCCGGTTATGGACATCTTGAGTATCTGGTACTTGAATTATTGATTTGATCTCATCACCCTTTTAATTAATTTGTTGGGTCATTAATACCATTTAATTGGGATTGAGTTGGAGGAACCTTCTCAATGTTTATCAACCAACTTGGTAGTTAAATAAAATATATTCCTTGTTGTAGGGAAAAATTGGCTTTTCGCAAAAACATGATAACCATAGAGCCTCCACCAGCCATATATGCATGTAGGGTAGCATGTATCTTGTTCATTGCTCTACAGTGTTATTTTCCCAGCATATTCCATGTGCTGACCCGTTTCGAGCTGCAACGTATTATGTTGCAGACTTTTCAGACGAAGAGTAAGGTGCGCTAGGTCATTGTCTTGCACTCAGCTATGCCGTTGGAGCTGATGGACTCATTTACCTTCGATGCTTCCACAGTTATCTTATTTAGATGGCCTTAAGCCATATTATTGTAATAAGCTCTCTTTTGAGACATTCAATGTAATAAGTGTGTGATTGCACTCTGCAATAAATCCTTCGAGTACTGTGTGTGTCAGCATTACTGATCTAGGGATGACACTTATGCACAGAGATTTGACCATCTAAGGTCGGATCGCTACACTAATGTCCTACAAAATTCTGCGCTTGGAGGCCCAACACGAGTCTACAAGAAGAAGGTTGCATAGTAGACATCACAATCCCCAAAAAGCATAAGCTTGGACCAAAGACCACACGGACTGCGTTAATTAAGGCTACACTAAGAATGGCGTCGGCCATAGATTTCTAGTAGTGAAATCTGAGGTACCTAATTTGAAGGTCGGTATGATTATGGAGTCTACAGGTGCTACGTTCTTTGAGAATATTTTTCCTATGAGAGATATGCAAAACACTTCTAGACAAGAAGCTGAAGAGACTCCCGAGCCTGCCATTCCTGTGGAATATTATGAACGAACACACAATGAAAATCCTGAGGAGGGTGACGAGGTAACCCTTGGTAGGGGTAAGAGACAGAGGACTGCAAAGTCTTTTTGTGATGATTTCTTGGTGTACCTCCTGGATGATACTCCCACTTCTATTTCAGAAGCTTATGCATCTCTAGATGTTGATTATTGGAATGAAGCGGGCCTTAGCGAGATGGATTCGATCATGGCTAATAGGACATGGGAAATTACTGAACGTCCCTATGGTTGGGTGTTCAAAAAGAAGCTTAGGCTTGGTGATTGATACGTCTCCAACGTATCTATAATTTTTTATTGTTCCATGCTGTTATATTATCAATCTTGGATGTTTTATAATCATTTTGTAGTCATTTATATCATTTTTTTGTACTAACCTATTGACATAGTGCCAAGTGCCAGTTGTTGTTTTTTGCATGTTTTTTTACATCGCAGGAAATCAATATCAGACGGAGTCCAAACTCAACGAAACTTCACGGAGATTTTTTTGGACTAGAAGGAACATAATGGGCCCTGGCTGCGCCTGGGGGTGCTCCGAGGAGAGCACAACCCACCAGGGCGCGCCAGGAGGCCCAGGCGCACCCTGGTGGGTTGTGCCCACCTCGGGTGCCCCCTGGACCGCCTCTTTGCTCTATAAATACCCCAATATTCCCAAAACCCTAGGGGAGTCGATGAAATATTGATCCAGCCGCCGCAGAGTCCAGAACCACCAGATCCAATCTAGACACCATCTCGGATGGGGTTCGCCACCTCCATTGGTGCCTCTCTAATGATGCGTGAGTAGTTCTTTGTAGACCTTCGGGTCCGTAGTTAGTAGCTAGATGGCTTCCTCTCTCTTGCTGAATTCTCAATACAATGGTCTCTTGGAGATCCATATGATGTAACTCTTTTTTGCGGTGTGTTTGTTGGATCGATGAACTTTGAGTTTATGATCAGATCTATCTTTTTATAGCCATGAAAGTTATCTGAGTTTCTATGATCTCTTATATGCATGGTTGCTTATAGCCTCGTATTTCTTCTCCGATATTTGGGTTTTGTTTGGCCAACTTGATCTATTTATCTTGCAATGGGAAGAGGTGCTTTGTAGTGGGTTCGATCTTACGGTGCTTGATCCCAGTGACAGAAGGGGAACCGACATGTATGTATCATTGCTACTAAGGATAAAACGATGGGGTCTATCTCTACATAGATAGATCTTGTCTACATCATGTCATCGTTCTTATTGCATTACTCCGTTTCTCCATGAACTTAATACACTAGATGCATGCTGGATAGCGGTCGATGTGTGGAGTAATAGTAGTAGATGCAGGCAGGAGTCGGTCTACTAATCTTGGACCTGATGCCTATATAATGATCATTACCTGTATATCATCATGATTATTTGAATTTCTATCAATTGCCCAACAGTAATTTGTTCACCCACCGTTTGCTATTTTTCTCGAGAGAAGCCATTAGTGAGACCTACGGCCCCCGGGTCTTTGCGATCTACTTTTCATTTTCATTTATTTTCAGATCTATTAAACCAAAAATACAAAAATACCTTGCTGCTATTTATTCTTATTTATTTTATTTGGCATTCGATCTATCAATCTACTACAATTTTATCTCTATGCTTCACTTAAATTTTTATGAGGTATGGACTTGCTCTAGTGCATCACTTATATCTTTTTGAGCATGGTGTGCTTAGTATTTTTGAAGAAATGCTCTCTCGCTTCACTTAGATTTTTTGAGAGTTAGTAAAATTTCAAGAAATTATCTCTTGCTTCACTTAAATTATTTTGAGAGAAAGAAAAAATTATGCTCATGATCTTCACTTATATTTGTTTGAGCTTATGAAAAGCAACACATGAAAATTAGTCCCAAAGTGATAGATATGCAAGAAGGATATAATAAAAACTTTCATGAAGATCATTGGACAAAATAAACTTGATTCTTAGTAATAGTTTTTAGAAATGATGATGTGATATGTGAGTTATGTTGATGAGTAATTATGCTTTAGTAAGAATATTGGTGTTAAGGTTTGTGACTCCCTATGCAAGTACGAAAGTCAATAGTCATGCAATGAAATTATATCCTACTTGTGGTGCATTATTCGGTGTTAATTATGCTTAATGCTTGCTTATGAGATTATCCGTTTCTTGTTTGGTCACTTCTCAATCTTTTGCTAGCTTTCATTTTGCACTAAGTATGATCTATACTTGTGCATCCAAAAACCTTTAAACCAGTTTTGCCACATGAGTCCACTATATCTACCTATATGCGGTATTCTTTTGCCGTTTTAAGAAAATTTGTATGTCCCATCCCTAATTTTCAAAATAAACTTTTCTTTTGTGTGTTCGTTCCGCTTGCGGAACGGTGAGGGGTGGCTAATATTTTACATGCTAGATGTGTTATTCTCACGATGAGTGTTTATTCACTTTTCATTGCACGAGAGTAAGGCAAAGGTATTAGGGATGCCCAATCCTGAAATGAAAAATGAATTTAGTTTATGTTGTCAAATAATAAATTCCTTGGAAAGTGTTGGTATGGAAGGCACCCGTGGATACGGCTAGCCATGGAAAGTGAAAGTATGGTGGAAAAAGGAATAAACTTTATTTTCTGTTTGGGAACCGCCTATGATATATCTAGCATGGAAAGTGTTGGGAACACTTAAGTCATTTTCGTTGGTGGGATGGATACACCTCCCAAAATGTTTTTATCTCTAAGTTTTTCGCTTTGAGCTCTGGCACCTCTACAAATCCCTACTTCCCTCTGCGAAGGGCCTTTCTTTTACTTTATGCAATTTTTATTTTGAATTTGAGTCTCCATCTTCTCTTACAAAAGCACCAACTAGGAGGCAATATGATCGTACTTAAGTATTGGGTGTAGCTAATATGCGAGTGTGTTTCATGAATGGATCAATGGTTGAGCATGATGGGCTAGGGATAACTTATTTTAGCGTTGATATTTTGAAAGACATGGTTGCTTGTTGATATGCTTGAGTATTTAAATTATCATGTAGAAACTAGACTATTGCTTTGAATCACATAAAAGTCCAAATGTCCATGCTACAAAAAAAAGAATATGATATGACATGTTAGGCAGCATTCCACATCAAAAATTCTGTTTTTATCACTTACCTACTCGAGGACGAGTAGGAGTTAAGCTTGGGGATGCTGATACGTCTCCAACATATCTATAATTTTTGATTGTTCCATGCTGTTATATTATCAATCTTGGATGTTTTATAATCATTTTATAGTCATTTTATATCATTTTTTGGTACTAACCTATTGACATAGTGCCAAGTGCCAGTTGCTGTTTTCTGCATGTTTTTTACATCGCAGGAAATCAATATCAGACGGAGTCCAAACGCAACGAAACTTCACGGAGATTTTTTTCGACCAGAAGGAACATAATGGGCCCTGGCTGCGCTTGGGGGGGGTTGCTCTGAGGAGAGCACAACCCACCAGGGCCCGCCGGGAGGCCCAGGCGCGCCCTGGTGGGTTGTGCCGACCTCGAGTGCCCCCCAGACCGCCTCTTTGCTCTATAAATACCCCAATATTCCCAAAACCCTAGGGGAGTCGACGAAATATTGATCCAGCCGCCGCAGAGTCCAGAACCACCAGATCCAATCTAGACACCATCTCGGATAGGGTTCACCACCTCCATTGGTGCCTCTCCGATGACGCGTGAGTAGTTCTTTGTAGACCTTCAATCCGTAGTTAGTAGCTAGATGGCTTCCTCTCTCTCGCTGAATTCTCAATACAATGGTCTCTTGGAGTTTATGATCAGATCTATCTTTTTATATCCATGAAAGTTATTTGAGTTTCTTTGATCTCTTATATGCATGATTGCTTTTAGCCTCGTATTTCTTCTCCGATATTTGGGTTTTCTTTGGCCAACTTGATCTATTTATCTTGCAATGGGAAGAGGTGCTTTGTAGTAGGTTCGATCTTACAGTGCTTGATCCCAGTGACAGAAGGGGAACTGACACGTATGTATCGTTGCTACTAAGGATAAAACGATGGGGTCTATCTCTACATAGATAGATCTTGTCTACATCATGTCATCGTTCTTATTGCATTACTCCGTTTCTCCATGAACTTAATACACTAGATGCATGTTGGATAGTTTTCGATGTGTGGAGTAATAGTAGTAGATGCAGGCAGGAGTCGGTCTACTAATCTTGGACGTGATGCCTATATAACGATCATTGCATGGATATCGTCATGATTATTTTAAGTTCTATCAATTTCCCAACAGTAATTTGTTCACCCACAGTTTGCTATTTTTCTCGAGAGAAGCCACTAGTGAAACCTACAGCCCCCGGGTCTCTTTCTCATATATTTGCCTTTGCGATCTACTTTTCCTTTGCATTTATTTTCAGATCTATTAAACCAAAAATACAAAAATACCTTGTTGCAATTTATTCTTATTTATTTTATTTGGCGTTCGATCTATCAATCTACTACAATTTTATCTCACATCTGTTTGCCTATCTTGAGGCGCCGTACCCGGAAGGGATTGACAACCCCTTTAACACGTCGGGTTGCAAGGATTTGTTATCTGTGTGCAGGGGTTGTTTACGTTGTGTTGCTTGGTTCTCTTACTGGTTCGATAACCTTGGTTTCATATCTAAGGGAAATACCTACCGCCGATGTGTTGCATCATCCATTCCTCTTTGGTGAAATACCGTCGTAGCTTCAAGCAACATCAATGGTACCGTTGAAAAGTACAAGGCTAGGCTTGTGACCAAGGGTTATTCCCAGAAAGAAGAAGAAGATTTCTTCTCTGCTTATTCACTCATGGCCAGACTGACCACCATTCGAGTATTACTCCCGTTGGCGGCCTCACATGGTATTCTCGTCCACCAGATGGATGTTAAGACAACTTTCCTGAACGGAGAGCTAGATGAGGAAATCTACATGCAACAGCCAGATGGCTTTGTGATAGATGGCCAGGAAGGAAAGGTGTGTAAGTTACTAGAATCTTTATATGGCCTGAGACAAGCACCTAAGCAATGACATGATAAGTTTAATTAATAAAACTTTGATATCTATTGGCTTTGTTGTTAATGAAACTGATAAATGTGTATACTATCGCCATGGTGGGGGCAAAGGACTTATACTATGCTTGTATGTTGATGGCATACTAATATTTGGAACGAACCTCAAAGTCATTGAGAAGGTTAAGTAGTTTCTATCTCAGAACTTTGAGATGAAGAATCTTGGTGTGGCTGATGTTATTTAAACATTAAGCTATTGAGAGATAATGAGGGTGGGATTACATGTCTGTAATCCCATTACGTTGAGACGATTTTGAGTTGTTTTGGATATTCGGACTGCAAAATTTCTCCAACACCTTATGATCCCAGTGTAGGGATTTGAAAGTTCGAAGGCACAAGCACAACTAAGGATCAACTGAGATACTCTCAAATCATTGGTTTACTCATGTACCTAACGAGCGCTACGAAGCCTGACATCATATTTGCTGTGTGCAAACTGAGTCGGCTTCTTCCTAATCCGGGTGATGTACATTGGCATGTTGTTAAAAGAATTATACGCTATCTTAAAGGTACTGTGAACTATGGACTTCACTATACCGGAAACCCGTTGATACTTGAAGGGTATGGTGATGCAAATTGGATCTTCGTTGTCGATGAGATGAAGGCCACAACTCAGTATGTGTTTACTCTTGGAGGTGGCATTATTTCCTGGAAGTCTTGCAAGCAAATGATCCTAACAAGACCAACAATGGAAGCAGAACTAATAGCATTAGACTCGTCTGGTGTCAAACCAGAATGGCTTCAAGATCTTTGAATGGACTTGCAAGTGGTTGAACAACCAGTACCAACTATCCTTATGAACTGTGACAATTAGATATTTATTGTCAAGTTAAAGAGTTCAAAGAACAACATGAGTCCAATAAACACATAAGAATGAGATTAAAAGTTGTCAGACGTCTAAGAAATTCCGGAGTGATAGCATTGGATTATATCCAACCGGCTAAGAATCTGGTAGATCCCTTTACTAAAGGGCTAACGCGTATTGTGATAGAAAATGCATCGAGGGAGATGGGTATGAGACCCACATGAATTACCATAGTGGTAACCCAACCTATGTGATCGGTGATCCCATGAAGTAGGACCTAGGAAAACAAGCTAGTGGTTAACTGAGGAGAGTACTTTACTAACCCTCTCCATTGGAGATGCAATACTCTCGGATACTGTATGGTAGGTTTACTACTGTCCTAATGTGTTTCAAAGCTTATATAAGCAAGATGCTATCCTATAGAGTGATCTCTGGAGGAACACACATATATGAGCCTGACTGCTGGTCACACTCTATGAGATTGAGGTGATCTTTAGCAAGCTCATGAATAGGCCAGGAGTGTGACTTATATGCTCCACCAGAGGGGTTAGCCTTTGGCAGCCTAGTACTGGTAAGACATTTGGTGAAACTTCTTTATGCCAAACTGACAATTCAAGGCATGGTTCATTGTTCAGTTGTGAAGAGTGTAGCTACTTGCTCTAGGTGGATGTTTAACCTTAATAGATCTCCACTGAAAATACTGGTATATCAAAACAGCGATTGAAATAGAGGCCAACACAATGAGCCTTCGAGATCTGGCGGGGGATTCTTGATATATAGTATGGGCTAGGCCCATATAACAATTTTGAAATCGCTAAAGGCCCATGTGGGTTATATGACAATGGATGTGGTGAAAAGTTTAGTCCCATACCGCTAGTGGAAAAGGAGTTGTACCTCCTTATAAGGGATTCTCTTCCACATGCTATTGGAGCTTGAGAAGAGAAGTGGTTTCCGCACGCTCCTCCTCCGCTCCCGCGTGCCATGTCTCGCCTCGTCACGATGTGTCGCGGGTTGCGGGAATGAGCCGAGCCAATCACCTATGCGCTTATTTTTGGCAGAGAGGAACGGGGAGTCATTAACAGACAAGCCACGATCTTAGACGTCGGACCGTGGGCTGTTACCGATTCGGACGTGGATCCAGCCCACGTCTCTCCACCCGGTTGCTCCTATATATATGAGGCGTCGGCCAACCCTAGCCGCCACGAAGATCAGATCTCATCTGCTCTGCGCCCACTGTCATTCCTTTTGTTGCTGTTGCCGCCGGTGATCCCATCCCGTCCGCCGCGCATACGGTTGACGGGAGAGCAGGCCTTCGAAACCCCGCCTCTCCAGATCATGTACGGGAGAGGGGCGATTAGGTTTTTGTGGAGTGTCTCCTACGCGACTGCTCGCCGTCGTTCGTCTGCTTCCTCTACATCGTCTATGTCCATGTCGCTTTCGTCATCACCATGTCTACTGAAGCCGAGAAGGAGGCCGTCTCCAGTGCTGCTGCTTCGTCATGGCCTACTGGAAGGTATAACTCGTTTATCCCGTTCTTGTTTATTTTTGTCTTAGACATACTAGCGTTATATGTAAATGTATCTGCTATTAGCGTAATATGTGCTTGCTGATCAAATATCAACATGTGTTTAACCTTGGTAACATCATGTTCATGATTATTTTCTGGATTAAATTAATCAAAAGATTGCTATTATACTCAACACATTCTCGTATGAGAGCAGTGACACGTTTTTTTCAAGAGTATGCCAAAGGCGTACCGTATTTTTATAGAAGGGAGAAACATTGATTACAAGAAACCGTGAGTAACGACAAACGTCTACAAGGGACCTCCGACTCCAAGAAAAATAAAAAGCCTACTCTCATAAATCTAGCTAATCCCTCAACACGAACTCCCGTCAAGTTTGATCTCCTCAAAGATTTTTTGCACTAGGCTAGCGTCCGATCTAACTTGGTCGTCCCTAATTGTTTTTTTTTTTTGAGAAAAAGCCAGCCACAAATTATATTACTAACGGACTAGGATTACAATCCTCCATGAGGATATCTCTGAGGTTTGGAGGAACATTTCCGAAAGTAAAAAACTGTCCTTGTCTCCTAGCGAGAGCGGCTAGCTCATGTGTCATCATGTTGCTGGACCTTTTAACTGCTCTGAAGCTTACTTCCTTCAACACTTTTGTCAGGTGCCTGATGTCCGTAACCAGGGGGAAAAGCGCAGACTGATTGCAAGATGTGCTGTGCAGTAGAGATGGGACTGTAGCACAATCAGATTCCACACATACAGGACCATTGTAATATTTCTTCAGAACGCCGAGGCCAAACAACACAGCAGCCATCTCAGCTTCTTCTGCATCTTTACAGGCCTGGATTCGTTGTCCACAAGCCAAAGCAACCACACCCCGGTGATCTCTGACAATAATTCCCGCCGAAGTATCCCCGGTATCAGGAAGGAAAGATGCGTCCGAATTCAGTTTCCAGATGCCCGCATCAGGTGGTTCCCACAGGCTCCCCGTTGTCCGTCTTGGTTCCTCCCTTGGCGCACCCGGATGGATTGCATGCCCAGCTACGTCAGCACTGTCCACACTGTCACACTTCGTATTCTGCCCCCAAGGTAGCTTCCCTCTTCTGATTTCCTCGCGCCTCATGTCTATAACATGTGCACCTTGGTCTCCCATCAGGTGGTATGTGTCGGAGTAAGGGTGGTTCACTGATCCACTAATTCTAATCTCTGTAGCATATTTAGCTAGGAACTGGACGGACTGTCCTATCGTTGCTTTGCCCTCCCCATGGATGCAATCATCACGGAGCCACCAGGCCCTCCATAACAGGAGCATGGTTTTGCTACGTACATCGGCATTATGTTTGCCCAGAAGATTCTGAAGCCAATCGTTTCCAGTGAAACGAAATTGATCCTCCGCCGGCAAGTTCCAATGCTTCCGCATTTCCTCTCTGATCGCTCGTGCTTTGGTGCACTTGATGACAGCATGGAACTCATCTTCATCTTCCCTCCCGCAGATCGTACAGACACTGTCAGTCTCAATAGTTCGTTTCCATTTATTCTTCTTTGTGGGGAGGGTTTCAGTGGCCACCCGCCACGCAAAGATCTTAACTTTTTCTGGGACTTTTGCTTTCCAGATCATGTCCCAAATGCCTCTGTTGTCCGCTTCAGTTCCAGAGCTGGATGCCCTCATATTGCCTTGCTGTTTTATGTTAGCTCCCAGCTTGTAAGCACTCCGGACAGAGAAAATCCCCGTTCTTTCCTCATGCCAAGCGATACAATCATCCACCTCATTCCTTGGAGTTTTAATTTTGCAAATTTCTTCTGCATCATATCTATGGAATAATTGGTGGATCAAGTCCTCATCCCATTCATTTCCTCCTCTCTTCATCAGCTGATTCACCCACCGTAATCTTGATCGCCTCTTGAAAGTGGTAATCTTCAGACCACTCTTCCTAGGAACCCATTGATCTCTTTGGATTTGGATTTTCTTCCCATTTCCCACTCTCCAAATCAGGCCCTTCTTCAGCAGTTCTAGACCATGATCTATACCTCTCCATGCTTGGGAGGCGTCAGAGGAGAAGACGGTATCCAGTAGATCACCTTTTGGGTAGTATTTGGATTTCAAAACCCTCGCGCACAAGCTGTTTGGATTCTGAATGAGGCGCCAACCTTGTCTCGCTAAGAGAGTTTGGTTGAAAATTTGCATGTCACGAAAGCCAATCCCTCCTGCTCTCTTCGGCTTAATCATACGTTCCCACGCCATCCAGTGAACTTTCCTTTGTCCCTCCTCCTCTCCCCACCAGAATTCCCTAATGAGACGCTCGTACTTCTTGCAAAAGCCCACTGAGAACTTGAAAACACCCATAGCAAAGGTTGGCAGTGCTTGAACAATTGCTTTGACGTGCACCTCTTTCGCAGCAAAAGACATATGTCTTCCAGCCCAATCGCTACACCTTTTCAAGAATCTGTCCATGATAGGCTGGAACTTCTCATCTTTCATTCTATCCTCCGGGGTTGGGAGCCCCAGGTACTTGCTTTCGAACATAGAGGAGTCACAAGCTAGGATCGCCTTGATTTCATCTTGCAAAGCACTAGGGCAACTCTCACTGAATAAAATGGAACACTTGCTGCTGCTTAAGAGTTGGCTTGTACATCTCTGGAACATATTGAGGGCGCTTTTCACTGTTCTGGCTTGGTCACAGGAAGCTTTAAAGAACACCAAACTATCATCCGCAAACAGTAAGTTTGATATCCCCGGGCTATTGTGAGCCACCTTCACCGGAGACAAGTTCCCTCCTCGAACCTCATTATTAAAAAGAGCTGTTTTACGGTGATTGGGTTAGTACTTGGAGTACTTAGCAGTACTTACATGTCTGATCACGTCTGATTTTTATTAGCCGTCCGATCTTGCGGGGAATTTTAATTGATTAAATTTAATATGTTAATTGCGATAAGGGCATAATGGTCCAGGGGGAAATATATTTTCTTGAACCGATCACCTGAGGACCAGATCCATGTCTACTCGATCCAGTTCAGAATCCTCCTCCGGTGTATTCGTCGCCGCTCGCCGCTCCTGACCTTCTCCGTCCTCGACCTGCCTGGTGAGAGGAATAAATTCATCGTCCTCGTCCTCCACCCAACCAACCCCAGCCCCCACGCCGTCACCGAAGAAGAAGAAGGCTGGATCTGCGCCGGCTGAATCGGCGGCGACGGCGGCGGGCGATCCCATCTCTTCGCGCGTACCATCCTTAAGGTATGAATTCGGCTTGGCGTTCTGCTCGTTCTCTTGGCCGTTGCGCCCCTCCACCGTGCATGCAGTACAACCTCAACCCCACAAGATCCGGGTAATTTAGCAGTATGCGAGATTTGTACGGACTAGAACAACGAATGGAAAGCTTCATCGTGGCATAGTTTCTCTTGAGCTAATCGCATCATGTTAGTTTAACTAAGATGTTGAGGGCATTGCTTACTTCCTTTGGTACCGCAGAAAAAAAGTGACATACTTGACGATTGAGATGAGATATACTAAAGGAAGATGAGATACTGGTTCCATAGTTGACTTAATTTAGTTTATTAAAGTCATCATCACTTTAGGTTTGCATAGTGCATGAAATATAGTTTAAAGGAAGATGAGATACTACTTGTTGGGCGTTGATGATTGGTTTCCCTCACATGTCAAACGAGCAAAGTCTTTTCCATGCACTTGTCTTTGCCTATGAGCTATTTTACACCTGCAACATTGATAAACAAAAAGATGTTGATGATTGGTTTCCCTCACATGTCATATGCAGGAAGACATGGCGTATGCAAGTGATGAGAGTATGTTCGAGTATCTAAATGTTGTCAGCAAGATGTTTGATAGTGAGGCTGAAGGCTATGAATTCTACAACAAATATGCTCTTGAAAAAGGTTTTAGTGTGAGGAAAAGCTACGTTGAGTGGGATGGATCCAACAAATACATAATTTTAAGGAAAATTGTGTGTAGTCGTCAAGGGTTTCGCGAAGAGAAGCACATGAAAAGAAAGATGGAAGATAGAAAGAGGAGGCCACGAAGTTTAACTCATGTTGGGTGTAATGCTAAATTGGTCATTACGAGACAGGAGGAAACCGGTCGGTGGTTTGTCAAGGATTTCATCGATGAGCACAGCCATCCTCTAGCCCCACGGGATCTTTCTTGTCTGCTGCGTTCGCACAGACGAATTAGCGATGAGCAGAAAGCGGACATTGCGGACATGGAAAAATGTGGGATCCGCAAATACCGTATTATGGATATTTTGTGCTTTCAATACGGTGGATTTGATAAGGTTGGATGCATAAAGAGGGACATTTATAATTTCTGCCATGCTAATAAGCAGGAGACAATCAGTGCCGGTGATGCTAATACGGTGATCATGCACATGATGGCGAGGCGAGAGCGAGATGTGTATTTTTTTTCTTCAAGTACTTGGTAGACGAGCATGGCCATCTGAAGGGACTGTTCTGGGCTGATAGTCAATCGCGACTTGACTACGAGGCTTTCGGAGACGTCATTGTTTTCGATAGCACATACACAACCAACAAATACAATCTGCCATTCGTGCCGTTTGTCGGGTTGAATCACCACCGGAGCACTGTCATTTTTGGCTGTGGTATAATTTCTCATTAAACAAGCCAGGCATACGAGTGGATGTTGCGGACCTTTTCTGATTGCATGGCACAGAAGCATCCGATATCTGTGATCACAGATGGGGACCTTGCAATGCAGAGAGCAATCAGGGTGGTCTGGCCAGACTCAAGCCATAGACTATGTATATGGCACATTCAGCAGAACATTGTACGCCATCTACATGATGACGACGTAAAGGAGGAATTCAGATCTTTCATTTATGATACTTCTTCCATTAAAGAGCATGAGATAGAATGGATATACTTCTTACAACAGAATAAAGTAACCAGTGAGGAGTCTTGGCTGCATCAGATGTATCAAATGAGAAAGTTGTGGTGTGCTCCATATCTTGAGGGGCGTTGTTTCCAAGGATTGAGCAGCAATCAGAGGAGTGAGAGCTTGAACTCTATGCTACATACGCATCTTGAGGGTAAGATGTCGTTGTTTGAAATGCTAGAGCACTATGAGCGTTGCCTTGCGTCGCGACGGATTAACGAAGCTCTCCATGACGTCGAAGCCTTGCAGTCCGTTCCATTTACAGAGGAAAATGCTTCGCCGCTTGAGAAACACGCCGCAACAGTTTTCACACCTAGTGTCTTTAAGATGGTCTTATGGAGCATAGATGCTGTCAGCAAATGTCAGATCAGAGAGATACTAGATGGATCGGAAGATTCCACTTATGTTGTGTCCAAGCAGGAAAGAATGCATAAAAAGTTTGGAGTGCGCATTGAAGAGCAAGGAGGTCTTTTGCACAGGGTGAGTTGTTCTTGCCGTAAGCTGGAATGCGCAGGCACACCATGTTCCCACATTTTTTACATATTGAGGATTTTAAAACAAACAATTCTGCCCAGTTGTTGCGTTCCCACTAGGTGGACTATGAATGCAAAATGTGCATACGCACCTACCAGAAAAAAACCAGATGTATGACTATTCGGTAAGCCTGCAGACGTACCGCGAGTTGCGGAATTGTAGTCACGCCGCAAGTTTCAAGGCATGCGACTCTGATGAGGACTATCACCGTCTAATTATGCTTTTGCAGGCACAACATCATGGCAAGCAATCAAGTTTTGAACAAGCTAACAGCAAGGAGTCAACTAATGCTCAACATAACAACATTAGGTTTGGCCCGTTGATGCCGCACTCGGAGAAAGTTGATAAGGTTCTGGATCCCGTGCATGTGCCAGGCCGAGGTGCACCGAAGAAAAGGCTGCATGCAAAGACAAAGAAGTCAAGATCACAGAATATCTGTGGCTATTGCAAGAATCCTGGTCAAAATCGACGTAAATGCGCTAAATTGCTAGAGGTACGAAATATGTTCATACTTATTTTTTGCATGTGTTTTACTCATAATTGATGTCCATGTGATTTATTCTATTCTTTTGTGTAGGATCTCGAGGCTGAACTGTGATGTCTACATACAGCATGAACCGACGATGAGCCAGAGAAAGTCGTGTGCCATTCAGCTTTGTGTGACGTGGTCTTTACATTCTATTTCATCGTGACAGTAATTTAGTGAAGTGCGGTTGTACTGCCATGTTACTGTATTACTTCGACATCTTTCGTTTCCATTTTCTGTGTGTATCATTTGATGTCCAACTTTAAGAATGATGATGTATTTTGAACAGGAATAAGGGCTAGCATGGAGCACTTGTTATTGTCGAGTAGAATAATTTTTGTGATGTATTTCTGCACGCACGCACGACCGCCAGACAGATCTCCCGCGCGATCCCACGGTCTGCATGGCTCATGCATGGCAGGCCGTTTTCCTACGTCGACCCAAACACCGGCCCATCCGAGGTTGCAGCTCCGGACGGCCCACGTCACGTACGATCTCACGCGTTGTTCTCGTGTAACTAAAAATAGTCCCACCTCACCCCTCGACCAGCTCCTTTACCTGCTTAAATACCTTCATCGAGGTGATTTTAGCAAGCGTTGGTCCTCTAGGATGAACATGATTCTTCACCCTTACTATGGTTGTCATGCATATTCATAATCATCATGCATATTCTTCATTTAGAGATCATTAATGACTGACGTATTTTTTAAATAAGCGGGGCCTAGTGGGGTGTGCTTGGAAATATTTGAGAAACCTCCATGCACGTTCATCTTCGCTGCATGCAAATCGGGCGGCAGCCGCTGTGCCAGCAGCTGTCAAGGCCTTGATGAATCACTATTCACATGCAGGTCCCCGACTCTTGCATGCAGGTGCCTGGTTTTTGCATGAAGGTCCTTGGGTCGCATCATTGGTTGAGGAAGTATCTCTAGAGTGTTTCGAACTGACATTGCCCAGGGCATAAAAAATTCAAAAAAATACAAAACCTTGGAAACCTAGCATTGTTTGTGCTAGATATCATGTGTGCCAAAATTGAGGTGATTTGGAGGTGGTCGAAAAAATGCTCGCATTCCGGAGGGACCATTTGGTCTAACTTAAGCCAGTTTTTGAAAAAAGGTGAATTTTTCCACCACCTCCAAATCACCCAAATTTTCTTGTACATGGTGACACACATGTGCCAAACATGTCTATGAAAGAAATTTTTGAAAAAAATTATTTTACAATGCCCCCTTGAGGCATAGACCGATGTTTTCAGCAGTCAGTCTAGAGGGCATTATAAATT
>NC_057796.1:110576240-110582205 GCF_018294505.1 Triticum aestivum
AAACCTTAGAAACCTAGCATTGTTTGTGGTAGAGATCATGTGTGCCAAAATTGAGGTGATTTGGAGGTGGTCAAAAAATGCCCGCATTCCGGAGGGACCATTTGGTCTAAGTTAAGCCAGTTTTTGAAAAAAGGTGAATTTTTCCACCGCCTCCAAATCACCCAAATTTTCTTGTACATGGTGACACACATGTGCCAAACATTTCTATGAAAGAAATTTTTGAAAAAAATTATTTTACAATGCCCCCTTGAGGCATAGACCGATGTTTTCAGCAGTCAGTCTAGAGGGCATTATAAATTCAAAAAAATTCAAACAAAATACAAAAACTTGGAAACCTAGTTTTGTTTGTGGAAGAGATCATGTGTGCAACATGTCTATGAAAGAAATTTTTTAAAACAATTATTTTACAATGTCCCCTTGAGGTATAGACCGACGTTTTGAGCATTAAATCAGGGTGTGTACAACTCTAGCTTGTTCTTGCCAAAATGCAGCATGATGGACAGGCTGCAATGGAAATAATGGTGACAAATGAAAAAATGAAATAGACAAAAAAAGCCCGCCTACTTGCCCGCTTTCACAATTCAACGACCTGCATACGATTAGTAACCCAATCATTTATTGGGCCAGGATGCAGAGGCCCGCCAGATTGTGAAAACAGGTAGCAAGTAGGCCCCACAGGGCAGGGACGGAGACGGTTAGGCAATGTGCTGCCCGCTTTAGAAAGGAACTTGAGAGGGAAAGCTCAGCCCGCTATATAAATCGGTGCTAGCTCCCCTCGCTCGGCGAGGTGGGACTAAACTCCCTGCACCCCTGGGATGTGCCCGGCGCGAAGCTCGCTTGGGCCTAATTCGGGTGGGCCGTCCCACGCCAGCCTCACCCGCTGGGTCGCTAGATGGACCGTTGGGCCATCTTGTTGTCTGCGCCTAAGGCCTGCATGCATGGGAAGGGCGGCGACGTGGGTTTGCATGCGCGGGTGGCGGACGTGCATGCATGCGAGCGAGGCGATTAAAACCTTGTTTTCACACTTTTCGATTCAACGTGGCAATTAAAACCTTGGTTTCACACTTTTTTGATCCACCCGCATGTATTCAACGTGGCAATTAAAGCCTTGGTTTCACACTTTTTTGATCCACCCGCATCTATTCAACGTGGCAATTAAAGTGGCATATGGATCGTTCGACGCGGCTAGTTTGAACGTAAGCGCGGTCGGTTCCCTTCCCTTCCCCTTTCCCTATTTAAACCACCAGCCCTCACCTTCTGCACACATCCATTTGCGCCGCCCTTCTCTTCTTCCCCAAACCCAGAGCACTCTCTGAGCGAGCCGCGAGGATGCAGTACAACGGCCCCACCTACCGGCTCCCACCGACCGTGCAGGAGAGACAGTATCCGGCCGGCGTCGTCGTGGAGAGCACGCTTCGCGTGTGGGCGTTCTCACGCTGGAGGGGTGCAAGGGGCTTTGCCCAGTGGTTCCTCCGTGCGGGCTTCACCCACCTCCCGGCGGGCTCGCCGGTGATGTTCCGACTGGATGAAGTGCGTCCAAACTCCTAGTCTCCGCCGATAGGGCTCACCGTCACCTTCACCAACAGATTTGATGCGTACTACCTCCTCGGCAAGGTGTTTTGGTGTGGATGCGAATTGATCGCATTCACAACCCACAACATCTTCACAAACTTCGACTGCGTCTTCCCCACCCGCGACGGTATGCACACCCTCCCCTACTACATCGGCGAGGACGGGATGGAGAGGAGCACTGGAGAGGAGGCGCAGTGAAGATGGTGGTGAAGGCCCGGTCTCGTCAGCTTGTCTTGCCCTAGCGTGTTAGGGCAAGTTTTTTATCTTTTAAATATTTCTATTAAATCATGTTGTTGGTTCTACCGTGAACTTTTCTATCCGAACTATGTTATGATTTCTACCCGTCTATTTGATATGTTGTTGGTTATCTGTGTTTTGCTTGCTATTTCTATCTTCTTCCCTTGATATTTCTATCTTATTTGACGTCAAAACCAGCAAGTTTTGGGGTTAGCTCAGATTTCACGCGGCCCACGGGGGTGTGCTTGCGCGCTTGATGGAAAAAATTGGTGTCATTCAACTTAGCCGTTTGGGTAGCAGGGGATGTTCCGTCTGGGAAGACGGATTTTTTTGGCATGCTTGAAATGGACCCAAAAATTTTTTGAAACCCTTGTACCAACATGACAAGCATCCATGCCAACTGGAAATTGTTTTGCGACGTTGTATGGTTTTGTAGGCTATAATGATTACACGTGTAGATGAAAGGCACGAAAAAACAGTTTCAACAAAGACAACATAAATGATTTTTTACAAGTTTTATAGATGGAAACTTCTTTAGATGCAATGCCATCTCACAAACAACTCAGAAACAACTGTATGATTGATCATAAAACACATGCATTGTTGTTCAAAGAACTGTCTCATGAATAAATTGTACCATAATTGCGAACATAGTGTGAAACAGAAAAAAAATGTTTGTTTGCAACAAAATAATCCTGGTTTGAAGCTTAAACTGGTTGAAAAACAATTGAGCCTACTCCATATGGTCTTCTGCACTGCCAAAATCCAGTGACCTCTTGTGTTGCGACGTTGGAGATTGCGTCGGGCTTGGCGACGACCCATGTGCTTCAATCTTTTTCTCTTTAACATCAATGTAACCATACAACTGAAGTTGTTCTTGTTCTTTCTCCGCCAACTCTCTAGCAAGACCCTCCATTTCTTGGATTCTCACTTCCTGTAGAAAACCATAGGAATTGTATTAGGAAGAACTTAAAAATGACGTAGCCATAAACTAGATGCATGTAACATGTAAATTTTGAACCTCTGGATCAATGTCATCCTCGGGGAAAACAACCCGTAGTTCTATTGTACACAATGTACAGGTGACATGTCTTGCTGCCATTCAGATCAGAAAGCATTTTTTCTACATCATCTGGTCCTGCAATCAAGAACATTCCTTCTGGCAGCTTCCACGCAGACCCGGGTAAGAAGTAGTACAGTTCTGCTCCCAGTTTGCAACCAAAAGTATCTCTCATTTCACTCATAATGAGATCGTAGGTCACTTTGGCGGGTTCAAAAATTCTGACTTCTGCCGGGTGTTCATCAAAGTATGCTCTCGGGACATGTGCATCTCATCATCCGTACTAACAAAAAATTCCATGACCAGCACCTAGTATCTCACATCAGAGTTAATACATTCAATGAGTAAAGGGGCAAACATAATTTTTTATGTGCATAGCAACATTGCGGTGTTGTTACCTGCTTTTGTGGAATGTATCCTTCATGTGGAGTGACTGGGGATTGTGCCATCTCAAACCTTCTCACCTTGTTATGTGGAATGTATCCTTCATGTGGTGTGACTGGGGACTCTGCCATCACACGTTTCTTATCATGCGTATGAAACGTCGACAGTGAGTTTACACACAAATTTTAAAAGGTCATACCATATCTTGGGTATGGCATCGTTGCGAGGTACTTACAAGGGGAGAATTGAAGATATGTTGTTGGGGTTGAGTGATGTGGCATTGAACGGGTGACTCTATCGCAATGTCTCGAGTGGATGGCGACTGTGCCGTCTCATGATGCTTAGCCTACATACAATTGCCGACATAAGGTTGCCACAAATTGAAGATGTTTGTATCATAGAATACGTAGGTCCTTAATATATACAATCGGTGCGAGATACTTACAGGGGGAGAAAAATTGAAGACATGTTGTCGGGGTGGCCGTGAGATCGCACGGGCTTCTAACATATGTCCTTCTAAACGGACGTTCTCCAGCATGGCCTTATAATCCATGTCCGACCGCTCCTGTAGCAGCTTGCTGTCCATATCCGAACGTGCCTGCAACACATAGGCATCCATCCTGACTCGCTCTGTCTGTATAATACTGTCCACAAGCTTCTGGTCCTTCTGCAACGTTTGAT
Organism: Triticum aestivum; assembly: GCF_018294505.1. NCBI lineage: Eukaryota > Viridiplantae > Streptophyta > Magnoliopsida > Poales > Poaceae > Triticum > Triticum aestivum. The sequence goes on from NC_057796.1 coordinate 110,580,175, forward strand.
GCATTTCCTTGTAGCCAAGGAAAAACTTTTTTTCCATGTCCTCACAGTCCCGCTTATACTTTTCTTCAATCTCAAGACGCATCTTCGCCATCTTACGGGAAAACTCCTCAGGCTCCTCCTTTATCATCCTGTCCACGTATGAACGTTCTTTTTTGAGTTTCTTATCTAGCTCAGCGCGATCCTTTTGCACCTTCAAGTCGATCTCCCGGCGCGCTTCATGCAAAGACTTGTCGTACTCCGCACGGTTGTTATGCGCCTCTGAGACCATGGTCCCTACAACAACACATATACCTATAAACTGTATCCACAACCTCATCCAACTAATTCCTAACAATACCACCAAGAAAATATATTCATAACCAGTTCGTACGAACAACTACTACAAACTATCAATCAAAAAGCTCTTGCATGACATCCTATACTCCAATTACACCAGAACTACTCCACTATGGCAAAGGCTGTATTTTCTAATCTCTTCGGAAATGACTTCTTGGTCGAATCAATGGAAAAAATAATCAGCACTGCAATCGAAGATGGGAGGAGCCATGGAGGAGACCTTTTTAATCTGGCGTCGGCGTGGTCGCTTGAGAAGCGATGGCGCGATCCCGGCGATGGCTATGTGAGGAGAAACAAGGTAGATGGGGGTGGTTAGAATAGGGTTGATATGCAGTAGAATGGGAAGGTATATATTCGTGATTGTAGGGTTAATTAGTTATTTTGAAGTAATGCGCTTCGATGCAAGTTTTATTTAACGAGCACGATCTTTTGGGGGCTTCCAAAACATGTGCACTGACCGCGGGTCCAACCACATATCACAGAAGCCCGAGCCATCGCCGTGCCCGTGCCAACCCGCGGCCCACCATTGCCTCCCTTTCCCTTGCCCCACCAAATTGTTATTCTTCTCCGACGACAAAGCCTGCGGACGGTGAGAGACGAGAGATGTCCATGTCCAGTTCGGCCTCTCCGTCATCATGGCCGCGGTATGGTTCACTACCGATGACCAGATGCCCCGACTGCCCACGCATCGCGCCACTGAAGCGTTTGACAACCATATCAGAGAAGAATGGAAACCATGGGCGGGAATTTGTGAAATGCGAGAGCAAACCAGAAGCGGGGAAGGTTAAATCTATGTTCTGTTGTGTCTTTTTGCTATGAATTCTGACCCCAAATTTATTTATATTTCCTCGGAATTGGTATTTAGGGTTTCCCTTCCCTTTTTCAGAAGCTGAAAACATGCAAGCATTTTGAGTGGCTGGATGAATACGTTGAGAGGCTTCAAACGGATGGCTTAATTGATTTGAGGCACGGGGCAACCCTAGAGGTAGATCTGCCATCGGCGGTGGATAATAAGGGCTATGCCAATGTTCCTCCGATGGTGGCGGATGCGGAACTCAAGGTGGAATTGAAGAAGATCAACAAGAACTTAAGGCAGTTGATCGATCTGAAGAAGCACGCAAATCTGATGGACGCGGGATTTTATTTTTCAATAATTGTTGTGGGATTTGTTTACTTGTTGATCATCAGTCGTTAGTAGTTGTTAACAAATTATTTCAGTCAGCTTCTGTATAAGCAATGTCATGTGTGCTTAATGCCTTGTATGACCAGACAAAGGAAAAGCTCATTTGAAATATATTGGAAAGGACAAATAAAATTGAAAACTGATTTCTTGTTTCCAAAATAAAATTTGTAACTTATTGTTCTCTAAAAAAGGAAGAGCAATAAATTCCTTCCAAGAATTTCCAGAAATAATTGTCAACCCATTTTCGTTGGTAATTACGTGATATGTTTGGCGCAATTAGTGGCTAACTGGTTTTTTTTTGAGGAATAGTGGCTACTTGGTTTGATACATGCCAAACGTTACGTTCAGATTAGTTGCATTATTTCGTTCATTTTTTACCCAAAAAATCTATACAAAGTGTTAATTGGACAATGTGAACAATGTGGCACGAAGGTTGTCGGCCGAGCTAGTAGATGGACCGGATCGATGGTACCGGATGGAATCCATTGTAAACCAACCCTAAACCCTAAACC
>NC_057796.1:110582376-110582874 GCF_018294505.1 Triticum aestivum
GTACGATCTCTGACACGCGCATTTCCGGCCTAGCATGTCAACACCCCGAAAGCACTAGCTGGGTTCCTCACCTGTATGAAACCAACCCAACATCGATCCGGTCCAATGGATGGATGCATGCTCTATGTGGCACGAAGTTTGTCGGCCGAGCCAGTCAACGGACCGGATCGATGCTACCGGAGGGAATCCATTGTAGACCAACGCTCCACCAATGTCCGGTGTGTGTGCTACGTCCATTGTAAGACAAACATAGTTCCGTCGACCCTAAAACCCTTAAACCCTAAACCCTGATAACCCTAACCCCCCCCCCCACTAAACCGTAAAAATATTCAAAATTTTGCCCCACATGGAAACCATTATGCATGCATTCTCTATGTGGTCATGGGATGCCATTAAGAAAGTTTGGGATCATTAGTACATGTACACGCAAGTACGATCTCTGACACGCGCATTTCCGGGCTTGCATGTCAACACTAAACCCTAAACCCTGATAACCCT
>NC_057796.1:110582910-110588036 GCF_018294505.1 Triticum aestivum
CCCCACATGGAAACCATTATGCATGCATTCTCTATGTGGTCATGGGATGCCATTAAGAAAGTTTGGGATCATTAGTACATGTACACGCAAGTACGATCTCTGACACGCGCATTTCCGGGCTTGCATGTCAACACTAAACCCTACACCCTGATAACCCTACCCCCCCACTAAACCCTAAACCCTGAACCCCTAAACCCCTAAACCCCTAAACGAGTTGACAAGATTTTCTTATTTTTTTATATCATTTATCCAAATCTCACATAATTCACGCGGCCCACCCCTCCCTAAATCCCGCGATTACAGCTCCGCATTCTAACCACCCGGGCCGTCCGCACCTCCCACGACCGCTGCAAGATCAGATCGGAGACGCCGGTCGCCCACGGAATACAGGAGTCGGCAGCCACCACTCGCCGCCCACCGCCAACGTGATCTGAGGGGTCGGACGTCAGTGTCCTTCTCGCCGCCTCCTCCTCGCGTGAATGCGCCGTTTTTCCTTTGCGCCGTCGACCGCGCTATACTGGCACTTATAGTTTGCGACGCACTAACCGCCGCCATCTACTCGGCGGCACCGTCTCCGAGAGAAGGTATTACCTGATCGTAACTCTTTATAATCGTTGTCGGCCGCTCCTTTAGTAGTTGAACCCTCATAGGTTTTGCACCCAAATAGGTTCTGTGCTTAAACCCATAAGTGGATCATATGTTAAATGACCCAGTTAATTTTGTTAAAATTAATTCGCTGCTAATTTTGTTATACATTTTCCAATTTTGTTCAGATTAATTGAGCCGGATTTTATCATTGCATATGAGCCAGCAATGTCAGTTTCAGATATGAACCTTCATAATGGAGAAAAGCGCATCTCCGAAATTACCGATGCGGTAAGTAATTGACTGTTTGTGTACAATCGTTTCGTACACATAATTCATGTGTACTCAGTATAATTTAATGGCATGTAACAGGAACTCGGCGAAAAGCATGGTCATATGAAGTTAGTATGCTCACAGACAAGGTTCGGAAAAACCATGAAACTGTTGTCACCAGACCACAAAAAGTACATCATATCAGAAACCAGTCTTAGCGGTCTAACTCAGATGCATGAAGTGACTCTACAGCGCATAATGTTGGTTAGACTAGCCAAGAGCATAGATATGGACACCCAATCCATTACCATCGGAAAAACGCCAATTCCTATGACAAAAGAGGACGTGCAGTGTATATTTGGCATTCCGCTAGAAGGGGAGGATATAGAGCCACATCTGGAAATGCAAACCGACACAGAATTGTTTACTGCCTATGCAAACAATGGGCAAATTTTGATTTCTGACCTTGAAACGGCGATCCGAGCTTCCAAAGCCCCAGACGGCGATTTCCTGAGACGGTTCATTCTGTACGCAATTGGTACTGTTCTAGCACCAACAACACAACATTATGTGGACTCGAAATTTCTCAACCTTGTTACAGATCTTCAAAACCTTCGAAAATTTAACTGGGGATGTTTCACACTTAATCACTTCTTCAAGTCCGTTCACAAGTTTAGAAATTGAGATCACGTAAATCTACAAGGAAATCTAATTCTGCTCCAGGTTAGTGCTAGATCACTACTTAATGTCCTTTAATTATTGTTCTGTTGCATATCTGTATGGTGATGAACTAATTTATTGTGTAGTATTGGTACTGGGAGCACGTGCGTAGTGGCCGATTGATGTATGCTTCTAGACCCCCTCCATTGATCACACGATGGGACGAAATGACGGCTACTTTAAGAAGCGATGCTTACGACAAAGGAGGTCTTCATAACGGGCTGGTACCTATCTACAATTGAACTTTCTATATCCGATTTTTTATTTGGTACTAATGGTTCATTATATTTTATAAAAAAAGGCTGTCATGGAAATTTGTGCTCCTCAACGACCGTTTGAGAATTCTAATAATTTTCCAAGAAAAAATGATGAACATGTGCATCAACATGATTCGTATCGAGCACCATCACAAGGACAGCAATTTAGTAGCCAGCAAGTATGTACTCCAAAGACTATTTGTTTTTGCAATATCACAAATAGGTGTCATGGAACCTCATTCATTTAGCTATTGTTATCAACGGGGTTTTATTTTGTTTACACAGATTGACATGGTAGTTGAAGCCATGAATGCACGCTTAGCTGATCATGAAAAGAAGGTAGGCAAGAAGTTAATGGAAATTGAGCACATATTTGATGTCAAATACCAGACGCTAGGTGAAGACTTGATCGACATGAAGACTAAAACTGGCACTAATCCTAGGTTGTCGAAGGCCGAGGACGAAATTAAAGACTTAAGGAGGGAACTACATGTATGTCATACTGTGCATTTTGTATTTTGTATGAATATGTTCCTTCATGTTCATTATTGTTTGCATTGTTACAGGAATTAAAATACGAATTTACAAGCAACCGACAATCAGTGTCACAGAAAGGAGGCGTGCAGGTGATCTTTATGGCCCAACACGTTAATATCTAAAAGTAACAAACTAATGATGAACTACCTTTGTTCTTTGTAGGATCAAGTCAATGTGTGCAATTCATCCCTGACAGGAACTCCTAGGGCTAGCCAATTCACGGCAGGGACTTTGACTACACCAAGTGCAAGACATGTGACGGAAAACAATGAGAAACCACAATTAACTCCGATGAAGCCTGTCTTTGGTAATGATTACAAGTTCACGGATGAGGACATAGAGACAGCCATTTACATCCGCGGAATATACGACCCTGTTGAAATAGCTAGAATCGGAGACATTACCCTCACAACAGAAAAACTGAAGCGAAATTTGGACGACAAATACATTTATGGTGATGTAAGCCCATTATACTCTAGTCTACATCATTACTGCAACAACTTTCTTATTATTGTATGATTGAAAATTTGGCAGGTTATTATGGCATATGCTCGCATTAGCCAAATTGAGAATGATACTACCTCAATCATATCCCCTCAAGAAACCGAAAATCTATTACAAATGAAGGGGGTGGTTCCTGTTGGACGTGCAGCCTCATGGTTAGCTCGTGTAGCAGAAAAATTTGTAGGGCGCCGAAAGGTACATGTTTTCCTCACTTTCATAGTTTATGTACACACTGTACACGACAAATTTCGGTTCTCAACCCAACCCAAATTTTACTGCAGGTCATGTCCCACTGAATGTTGTAGCGACCAGACCTCAAATGGTCTGTGCTGCTGTGCACCAGTGTCATCCCTGGATCAGTAATGCTGACACGCACAGTACAAATGGAGGATTTATAACAGAGTAGCAATCACACACTTATTACATCGAATATCTCCAAAGAGAATAAGTATGATAAACATGGCTTAAGGCCATCTAATAATGATAACAGCGGAAGACTTGGAAGATAAGTGAGTCCATCAACTCCAGCGGCATCACTGAGTATAAGACCACGACCTAAGGCACCTTACTCGTCGTCTGAAAAGTCTGCAACATGAAACGTTGCAGCCCGAAAACGGGTCAGCACATAGGATATGCTGGCAATGTAACACATAGAGAATAATGAACAATAACAATGCTATACTACATGCATATATGGCTGGTGGAAAGCTCTATGGTTACAGTTTTGCGAAAAGCCAATTTTATCGTACTTCAAAGGAATAAATTTTATTTAACTATCATGGTGGTTGTGAAACATTGAGATGGTTGACAGCATCTCAATCCCAATTAAATGTCATCAATAACCCAACAAAATTAATTAGAAGTAACATAGTGATGAGATTCACATGATAATCCAAGTACTAGATACTCAAGTTGTCCATAACCGGGGACACGGCTAACCATGATTAGTTTATACACTCTGCAGAGGTTTGTGCACTTTTCCCCACAAGACTCGATCGCCTCCGCTTGATTCTCGCACTACATGATGTTTGAGAAACGGATGACCGAGACACAGTCTTTCAGAAGTGTTTGCACCTTACGTATGGGTAGACAGTTACACCTACTTTCCCCTACATCTGCTAGTCTACCACTGTAAGAGTTTACACAACTTAGTCAACTATGCTAGAGCCCATAATAGCTTGCGGCTGCACACGGAAGTTTCTAGCATGAATAATCTTATGATACCTTTGAACCTGGGTGGCGGTCCAAAAGAAAAACAGGCAATCCTGGAATACCCAGGTACCTCAATCCACCCAGATGTGAGTTTTAGTTGCTACCTTAAGTAAACCATTAATTAACAATCTCACATCTGTCATGAAAATCTCTCAAACCCAATCCACGTCTACGAGCATAGCATGGCAATAATAATAGCAAACGTAGAAGTAACTCCCAAGGGTTTGATAATAAACAGGGCAATAGGTACTACCACATCTACTTCCCAAACCCACAATTTAATTAGATCCTAATCATGCAAGTGTTTGAGGAAAACAGATCTAATGCAATCAAAACTGGGTATGGAAGGAATATGATCAAAGTGTTACTTGCCTTGCTGATGATCCGCAAAACCTAGCGATTCGAAGTAACAAGCGGCACACTCGGGGTACTCTATCGCCAACAAACAAGCATACAATTAGTACTCATCTAATGCACAGGTAAAACTCGAATGAAAGATCCAACCAGAAAGTTCAACTTAAGAACTCCGGTTTGCAAAAAGAATCAACTCGAAAGAAGCAACGAAAGTCAAACGGCGAAAGAAAATAGCTTCGTTTACTAATCTGGATCTAGATCAAATTTTACTGTAGCAAAAACTTGTTTGCGTAGGTTAAACGGAAAGAGAATTTCGAGATGAAACTCTAGGCGCTTGAATCGCCTGATTCCGATAAACGAGCGAGAAGTTAAACAGAAACGAAGATTCGATCAGAAATCGAATCTGAGAAAAAAAAATAGCGGAAAATCCGACGAAAAAGAAAAACGGATGAACGGTTAAAGAACGGACGTTCGTTAACAGAGAAAACCCGACGAACGCTCGCAAAATAATAAAACCGAAAAAAATCTGATCTAGGTTTTTTTTTAAATGAACGGTTTTTTTTAACAAAAACCGGCAACGACGAACGGGGCAGCGAGGCAGTACCTCGTCGGGCGGCTCCGGCGAGGCTCCGGCGGGGGCGCGAGGGCGGCGAGGTGCGGGGCTCGGGGGGGCGCGAGGGGCGG
>NC_057796.1:110588637-110596724 GCF_018294505.1 Triticum aestivum
GAGGCAAGTGCGGGCGGCGGCGGCGACTTGATGAGAGGAGAGAGAAGGGGGTATAAATAGGAAGGGGGGCAGCAGCTTGGGGAAGAGGGCAAGGTGCGGCGGCGGGGCTTCCCGTGTCCGCCATGGACACGGCGACGGCGGCGTCGTGCGGGGAGAGGAGAGGGGCGCGGGGGTGGGCCGGCGGCCTGGGCTCGGCCCAGCGGGCGCGCGCGTCCTTTTTTTTAAATAAGTTCCGTGGAAAATAATTCACAGAAAAATACATAAAAATCAGAAAAATATAACATAAATTTTCCCCGTCTAGTTAGAAAATCTAGAATAGGGTGAACATTTTTTTAACACAAAATAGATATTTTGAGAACATGCAATATTTTTAATGCAATAAAAATTGCAAATAAAATCCAAATAAATTCCAATAAATGATTTTAACATTTTACCTCCAGTATTTCAATTGTTTTGGAGAAGTCATATTTTCTCCTCTCATTTATTTTGTTTAATGAAATATTTTCCAGGAGAGAAAATAATTAAAACCAAAATACTCGTCTTATTATTTGATGAAAATCAAATATGAAAATTCGAGAAAATCCCCAACTCTCTCCGAGGGTCCTTGAATTGCTTAGGATTTATCGAGGATTTTATCAAAATGCAAATAAAATATGATATGCAATGATGATCTATGTATAACATACCAAATTGAAAATTTGGGATGTTACAAACCTACCCCCCTTAAGATGAATCTCGCCCTCGAGATTCGGGTTGGCTAGAAAACAGGTGGGAGTGGTCTTTCCGTAGATCTTCCTCTCGCTCCCAGGTGGCTTCCTCCTCCGTGTGGTGACTCCACTGGACTTTGCAAAACTTGATAACCTTGCTGCGGGTAACTCGGCTGGCATACTCAAGAATCTTAACTGGCTTCTCCTCATAAGTCAAATCACTTTCCAGCTGAATCGCTTCCAGTGGCACAGTATCTCTCAGTGGTATCTCAGCCATCTCTGCGTGGCACTTCTTCAACTACGAAACGTGAAATACATCATGAAATCCAGACAATCCTTCGGGCAATTTCAGCTTGTAGGCAACCTCTCCCATACGTTCCAAAACTCTGTATGGTCCGATAAAACGGGGTGCTAACTTTCCCTTAACTCCAAAGCGCTTCACTCCTCGAAGGGGTGATACTCGAAGATATACTCGGTCTCCGACTTCGTGAACTGTCTCTTTTCGTTTAGAATCAGCATAACTCTTCTGCCTGGACTGGGCTACCTTGAGCCTATCGCGAATAAACCTCACTTTCTGTTCAGACTCCTTAATCAAATCTGGTCCAAACAACTGACGGTCTCCAACTTCGTCCCATAACAACGGCGTTCTACACCTCCTTCCGTACAAAGCTTCGAAAGGGGCCATCTTCAAACTGGTTTGATAACTGTTGTTATAAGAAAATTCCGCATATGGCAAATTGTCGTCCCAACTAGATCCATAATCTAGTGCACATGCTCTCAACATGTCCACCAAAATCTGGTTGACTCTCTCGGTCTGTCCATCTGTCTGTGGGTGAAATGCTGTACTAAATTCCAGCCTGGTTCCCAATGTTTCATGTAACTGCTTCCAAAACTTCGAGGTAAATTGGGTTCCTCTGTCTGATACAATGGTCCTCGGAACTCCATGCAAACATACGATCCTGATCATGTATATCTTTGCCAACTTAGCACTGGTGTAAGTGGTCTTTACTGGAATGAAATGAGCCTCTTTCGTCAATCGGTCAACTACAACCCATATTGAGTCATAGCCTGAACGAGTCCTGGGTAATCCTGTGATAAAATCCATGCCTATTTTATCCCACTTCCATTCGGGTATCGGCAATGGTTGTAGCAATCCTGCTGGCTTCTGATGCTCTGCCTTCACTCTCTGACATACATCACAAACTGCTACATACTCTGCAATATCCTTCTTCATTCCGGTCCACCAGAAAGTATTCTTCAAATCCAAATACATCTTGGTATTCCCTGGGTGAATCGAGTACGGTGAATCATGGGCTTCTTGCAAAATCAACTTCCTGTCTCTGGATCATTTGGCACATAAACGCGGTCCTCAAACCATAAGGTATCGTGCTCATCCTCACGAAATCCCTTGGCTTTTCCTGTGCTCATCTTCTCCTTTATCTCTTCAATCTCCTTGTCTGTCTTCTGAGCTTCTCTGATCCTTTCCATCAAGGTAGACTGAATCTCCAATGTCGCTAAATAGCCTCTTGGGACTATCTCCAAACATAGCTCGCCAAGGTCCTCGGCTAACTCCTGAGGTAACTCTCCTGTCATGAGGGTGTTGATATGACTCTTGCGGCTCAACGCGTCTGCTACTACGTTAGCCTTTCCAGGGTGATAATGCAATCTCATATCATAATCCTTAATGAGCTCCAACCATCTCCGCTGTCTGAGATTTAACTCCTTCTGTGTGAAAATGTACTTCAAACTCTTGTGATCCGTGTACACCTCACAATGGTTTCCGATGAGAAAATGTCTCCATGTCTTCAATGCATGCACCACGGCTGCTAACTCCAAATCATGCGTAGCATAATTCTTCTCATGGAGTTTAAGTTGTCGTGAAGCATATGACACAACTCTTCCTTCCTGCATGAGCACTGCTCCAAGTCCTCGACGAGAAGCGTCGCAATAAACTTCATAATCCTTGCGTTGATCTGGCAGAATCAACACTGGTGATGTAACCAATCGTTTCTTCAACTCTTGGAAACTAGCTTCACATTCCTCAGTCCAATTGAAGTTGGTGTCTTTCTTCAATAGCTCAGTCATGGGCTTAGCAATCTTCGAGAAATTCTCGATGAATCTCCGGTAGTATCCTGCAAGTCCAAGAAAACTCCGGATTTCTCCAACTGTCGTGGGTGATTCCCAACTTGTCACTGTGTCAACCTTGGCAGGGTCTACTGCTATTCCTTCTCCAGAAATAACATGTCCAAGGAATCCAACTTCCTTCAGCCAAAACTCACATTTGCTGAACTTGGCGTATAATTGATGTTCTCTGAGCTTCTCAACTACCAATCGTAAATGCTCCTCATGCTCTTCCTCATCCTTGGAAAAGATTAAAATATCATCAATGAATACCACGACGAACTTATCCAAAAACTCCATAAACACTTTGTTCATCAGGTTCATGAAATAGGCAGGTGCGTTAGTCAGACCAAATGACATAACGGTATACTCATACAATCCATATCTGGTGGTAAATGCCGTCTTGGGTATATCCTGCTCTCGAATCTTTAACTGATGGTATCCTGATCGTAGATCGATCTTGGAAAATACTTTAGCTCCTTGTAAACGGTCAAACAAATCATTGATCATCGGCAGTGGGTACTTGTTTTTGATGGTCACTTCATTCAATCCTCGGTAATCAACAACCATCCTCAGCGATCCATCTTTCTTTTCCACTAGAAGTACTGGTGATCCCCAAGGTGACGAACTTGGGCGAATATAGCCTTTATCCAGTAACTCCTTGATCTGCTTCTTAATTTCCTCCAAATCCTTTGCGGGCATCCTGTATGGTCTCTTAGATATTGGCCCTGTGCCTGGCAAAAGTTCAATCAAAAACTCAATGTCTCTATCTGGTGGCATGCCTGGCAACTCTTCTGGAAATACATCCGGATAATCCTTCACCACTGGTACTTCCTCCTGTACAACTCCTGATAAGGAATTTACTTGAGTCCTCTTCGGCATATGTCGGGATACATACTTGATCCTTTTCCCTTCCGGGGTGGTAAGCAAAATCGTCTTGCTGGCACAATCGATGTTTCCTCCATACAACGATAGCCAATCCATTCCCAAAATCACATCCAAACCTTGCGATTCCAAAACAATGAGGTCTGAGGGGAAAACATGCCTACCAATGGCCAATGGTATCTGAAAACATCCTTGGGTGGCCATATACTCTGCTCCTGGCGAGGTTACTAACATAGGGGTTCTGAGAACTTTGGTGGACATCTTAAACTTATTCACGAATCCCCTTGATATGTATGAATGCGATGCACCAATATCGAAAAGAACGGTTGCAGTAAATGACTTAACCAAAAACTTACCTATTACTGCATCAGGCTGAGCTTCAACCTCCTCCACGCTCACGTGGTTCACATGTCCTTTGTTGAACGGGTTCGGCTTCTTCCCAGAGCTTCCATTGCCATTTCCATTTTGGGCTTCAGGACATTCATTGGCATAATGTCCATTCTTCTGACACTTAAAACAAGTGACTTGGCTCAGGTCCCTCTTGGCTGGGGTAGATGGGTTGGTGCGGTTCTGTCCGTTGCTTCCTCCATTCCCATTACCATTTTTAGAGCCATTATGGTTGTGCGAACTACCTCCTCCATGGGTATGCTGAAACTGTCCTCCCGGCTTCGGGGTAAATCGAGGCTTCTGCTGAGCTCCTGAGTTATACTTCCCTTGTCCATACTTCCTCTTACGGTTTTCAATCTGCTGTTGCTTCCCTTCAATCATGAGAGCTCTATCTACCAACTCCTGGTAGTTGTTGAAGGTTGCTACCATCAACTGCATACTTAGCTCATCATTCAGTCCTTCCAAAAACTTCTCCTGCTTGGCTGCATCTGTAGCAACGTCATCTGGTGCATAACGTGCTAACTTACTGAATTCCTCCACATACTGGCCTATGGTGCGTCCTCCTTGGCGTAGGTTGCGAAACTCACGCTTCTTCATAGCCATAGCTCCTGCTGAAACATGTGCTGTACGGAAAGCTTGCTGAAACTGGTCCCATGTGACAGTGTCAATAGGGTGTGAGGCTGTATAATTCTCCCACCATGATGCTGCGGGTCCATCAAGCTGATGTGCGGCAAAACGCACTCTTTCCGCATCTGTGCATCCTGCAGTGGTCAACTCCCTTCCAACTTTGCGGAGCCAATCATCTGCAACAATCGGCTCGGTGCTACTGGAAAACACCGGCGGGTTTAGCCTTAAGAAACGGGCTAAGTGATCAACAGGTGGTGGTGGCGGTGGGTTGTTGTTGTTGTTGTTGTTGCCTTGGTTCTGCACTAACACTTGCATCAGGGCATTCTGTTGCTGAATCAACTGGGTGATCTCTGGCGGGAAAACAAATCCGGTGTCGCGTCTCGGAGGCATCTGATAGGTTTAGAAAAGATGAGAGTTAAGAATAGAATGAGGTCTAGAGAGAAAACACTACCCATATGCTCATGAGACAAATTCAATCAATATCACTCAATCAATTCAAACAAGGCAAACAATCGATCTAACTAGCGTTTACAAAGTGCTTGAACTATTCTATTAAATGGGGGAAAACTACTACTGATATGGTGGTCTACTAGAAATTCTGATCCGTTGAAGACTCCATGATGGCTGCTCCAGCTTCGTCAACCCAGTCATCTTCACTTGGTTCCGAGTCAGTGTCGTCGATGATGATGTAGTTATCCGGACAAGTGCATTCGTCGACTTCTGCTTTTGGCACTGGATTTCCCATGAATACTCCAATCTTCTTCTCCAGGTCGTCATTCTTCCCCACTAGTGCGTTGATTTCCTCCAAATAATCTTCGCGTGTAGCCTTGAGTTCTTCTTGGAGCTCTTTGATCTTCGTTAATGCCTTCTTCAGTTCTTCCTTGTCCGTGCACATCTGGTTCTCCTGGCGACGAATATGTTGGTTCTGCTCCTGGATGAAAGCTGCAATTGATCCATCCTTCTTGGTTCTGATCATCTCCCATTGCGCGTCTCGGCGTCCACAAATTTGGTAAATTGTATCCTTAAGCTCCTAGTGATAGACTTCTCCAATGCGTCCCATGGCGATGTGTGCGGCCATGCTCTTCCCCAAACTCCAAGTTGGTGCTTCGAAAACCAATCTTATGGGTTCAGTAACTGGCACAAATGTCCTTCCTGGAATGATAACTAGAATCTTCCAGCTCTCCTCTTCGGGTAATGTGGCGTTGTAGGTTCCGGTGATGCTTGGTATTCCTATGTTCAAGTACTTGGTGACTTCCTTCAAGTGTCGACCAAACGGCGTGTCTTCATCTGGTTGCATGAACTTGCTCCTTGCATTCGCCATTCCTAAAAGAGTAGAAAGTGGAGAGGGGTCAGAAATGAGAAGAGAGAAACTTTCTAGGGCTTAAGCTTAGTGGTCGTGTCCTACAGGCAGCGTGTGCTCTGATACCAACTTCGTAGCGACCAGACCTCAAATGGTCTGTGCTGCTGTGCACCAGTGACATCCCTGGATCAGTAATGCTGACACGCACAGTACAAATGGAGGATTTATAACAGAGTAGCAATCACACACTTATTACATCGAATATCTCCAAAGAGAATAAGTATGATAAACATGGCTTAAGGCCATCTAATAACGATAACAGCGGAAGACTTGGAAGATAAGTGAGTCCATCAACTCCAGCGGCATCACTTAGTATAAGACCACGACCTAAGGCACCTTACTCGTCGTCTGAAAAGTCTGCAACATGAAACGTTGCAGCCCGAAAACGGGTCAGCACATAGGATATGCTGGCAATGTAACACATAGAGAATAATGAACAATAACAATGCTATACTACATGCATATATGGCTGGTGGAAAGCTCTATGGTTACAGTTTTGCGAAAAGCCAATTTTATCCTACTTCAAAGGAATAAATTTTATTTAACTATCATGGTGGTTGTGAAACATTGAGATGGTTGACAGCATCTCAATCCCAATTAAATGTCATCAATAACCCAACAAAATTAATTAGAAGTAACATAGTGATGAGATTCACATGATAATCCAAGTACTAGATACTCAAGTTGTCCATAACCGGGGACACGGCTAACCATGATTAGTTTATACACTCTGCAGAGGTTTGTGCACTTTTCCCCACAAGACTCGATCGCCTCCGCTTGATTCTCGCACTACATGATGTTTGAGAAACGGATGACCGAGACACAGTCTTTCAGAAGTGTTTGCACCTTACGTATGGGTAGACAGTTACACCTACTTTCCCCTACATCTGCTAGTCTACCACTGTAAGAGTTCACACAACTTAGTCAACTATGCTAGAGCCCATAATAGCTTGCGGCTGCACACGGAAGTTTCTAGCATGAATAATCTTATGATCCCTTTGAACCTGGGTGGCGGTCCAAAAGAAAAACCGGCAATCCTGGAATACCCAGGTACCTCAATCCTCCCAGATGTGAGTTTTAGTTGCCACCTTAAGTAAACCATTAATTAACAATCTCACATCTGTCATGAAAATCTCTCAAACCCAATCCACGTCTACGAGCATAGCATGGCAATAATAATAGCAAACGTAGAAGTAACTCCCAAGGGTTTGATAATAAACAGGGCAATAGGTACTACCACATCTACTTCCCAAACCCACAATTTAATTAGATCCTAATCATGCAAGTGTTTCAGGAAAACAGATCTAATGCAATCAAAACTGGGTATGGAAGGAATATGATCAAAGTGTTACTTGCCTTGCTGATGATCCGCAAAACCTAGCGATTCGAAGTAACAAGCGGCACACTCCGGGTACTCTATCGCCAACAAACAAGCATACAATCAGTACTCATCTAATGCACAGGTAAAACTCGAATGAAAGATCCAACCAGAAAGTTCAACTTAAGAACTCCGGTTTGCAAAAAGAATCAACTCGAAAGAAGCAACGAAAGTCAAACGGCGAAAGAAAATAGCTTCGTTTACTAATCTGGATCTAGGTCAAATTTTACTATAGCAAAAACTTGTTTGCGTAGGTTAAACGGAAAGAGAATATCGAGACGAAACTCTAGGCGCTTGAATCGCCTGATTCCGATAAACGAGCGAGAAGTTAAACAGAAACGAAGATTCGATCAGAAATCGAATCTGAGAAAAAATAGCGGAAAATCCGACGAAAAAGAAAAACGGATGAACGGTTAAAGAACGGACGTTCGTTAACAGAGAAAAACCGACGAACGCTCGCAAAATAATAAAACCGAAAAAAAACCGATCTAGGGTTTTTTTTAAACGAAGGGGTTTTTTTAACAAAAACCGGCAACGACGAACGGGGCAGCGAGGCAGTACCTCGTCGGGCGGCTCCGGCGAGGCTCCGGCGGGGGCGCGAGGGCGGCGAGGTGCGGGGCTC